>NC_070634.1:11880854-11985310 GCF_947347685.1 Pleuronectes platessa
GTAATCCATGGATATTGATGATAAAAATTTGGCATGTTTAAAGTTGTGATTGAGTGTGTGAGTCGAAATAAAAATCTGGATGCAGAGAATTTAAATGTGGATTCATAAGGGGCCATTTCTGGGGTATGAACTTGGAGAGTTCTTTCCTGTCAATCTTAAAAACACAGAGCCAAAGTCAATGCAGTAGCCACCTTTATATTAAAGCTATAATAGGATTTGGTCTCTCTAACCACCACAGTATCCAGTCCTGTCCTCTGAATTTCAAACCCTTGTCAGAAACTTGCGTCTCTTTCAGGGGTTTTCCCATTCGGATAATGGGACTTTGATGGCATCTTTAGCTGCATAATTATAGGGCTCAATGGAAAATGATAGTATTTTAAGCACCCTCACCCAAACAGAAGGGCTTCTGTGTAACACAGGACTCTATATGCTCAACTTCACTAATACGTGTAAGAAACGTGTGCGTTATGGCCTGTGAGGTTCCAGCAAAGGCAGAAGCCACAGAACGGTGATGGATGTTTGCTCTTCATGGCCGCGACGTGCCGGCTGTAGCTGCGAGCGGAAGCCAGGCTCCACGGGGCTGTGAAAAGACTATCAGGCCTGTGTTTAGTGGGCAGCTGGCAAACCGCCACCGACATGACAGATTGTCTCTGCGAGGGTTGAAACAGCAGAAAAAGTCCAGCTTAGTTGAGGGGCAGCAGACGGATAAACAGGCCAACGGTGCCTGCAATACAAATTATGTGGATATCCATAATAAGCTGACTGTGTATATACATCCGTCTCTGTGGTCAAGAGTGTACTTTCTATGAGCTCAAGCGGTGAGCGTAGTGTGCAGCCTTGAGTATCATCGAAACCAGTCAGGAAGCTACCAGTAACCAGTGGTAGTAAGTATTGTGCATTCAAGTGTTGGAATAATTGGAAAGTTCCTCAATTTACCTGAACGCCACCGAAAGGTGGAATTACAACTCGGACAGTCAGCTCTAAATAGGAGCTTTTAATGTCTATTTGTTAAATGTAACACTCGTGTCAAACTGCATGTCTATCCCTCACAACCGCCGAACATCAGACCTTTAAGCTAATTCAGTTGTTTTTATGATAAATAATTCAGTTATTTGTATGGCTTTCACACCGATTTTGTGTTATAATGTTAAAATTGGAGCGATGTGTCAAGATGTTGTGTGAAATTACTTAAACACACCAAAATCTGAATTGGAGCATGTGAATGCACAGTGAGTGTGAATCATAAGAGTGTCCCTGAATTTGGTGACACCCGTTGAAGAAAAACTGAGCTACTGGTAAAGCACTGTCCTCTACCCCTGTTATTCAATAACAAATCCTTCAGTGACCAAACAGCCTCACTGCCTGCACTCAGAGGATGTTTGGGACAAAACCGAGTCGATTAAAGATTTCCTCCTTCTTGTGTTAGCGAGCTGGCCTGCAGAACAAATTGGACTTGTTGTAAGGATGAAGAGAGAGAGAGAGAGAGAGAGAGAGAGAGAGAGAGAGAGAGAGAGAGAGAGAGAGACGAGAGAGAGAGAGAGAGAGAGAGAGAGAGAGAGAGATGAGAGAGAGAGAGAGAGAGAGAGAGAGAGACCCATCCCATTTCATCACAATTACAATTACATTAGTCATTTTCCCTGAATTCATTTAAAAAAACCCTCCTGAAAGGAACAGAGAGAACCGGTGATATAACAGTGTTTGAAGGGAGCGTGACTTTGATCTATGATGCTGCACTGAAACAGAAGTCACTGTATGTTCCCAGCTTCGTTTACTCACCCACACACAACTTTCTGAATGGACTTAAGTATGAACTTTACATACAGTGTTTATATGAGAAGCTTTTAACATATTTAATTGGGAGAATACAGTTTTTGCTGAAACTAATCTGTATTGCTCGCTTGAATTTATATAAAAAAACCAGTAAAAGTACTTTGAAGAGTTGAACATGTAAAACAGGGATGAAGAATTTAGCTTACTATACTACACAGTGTACAGTGTAAGCAACTATATTGTATAGTTGAGGCCCTACCGATACACCCGCCTGACCAATCCCAAGTCAGTCTAGCAACCAATCATTACGTCCCAACTGTTTTTAATGTAATAATAATGTAATAACGAGGATTTTCAACCATTGATTAATTTTAAATTTGTGGTAGATGACAGACATAATAACAGATTTACCAATTTTTTTATTTTATAATCTTCAGAACACACACTGGATGATTTGGCCAGAACGTAGACCACACACTTGTCATGTGTAAGAAACGATTTCCAATTCAAAGACTTGGAATCTCAAGGAAACTTAGAGATTCTTCTTCAGTTCTTTTATGGTGGTAAGCAAACAACTTTTAGGTGCGTTACTGCCACCTTCTGAACTGGAGTGTGGAACACTCACTTGATTGCACACAACTGAATGTAATTTATTCCCAACTCCATTAGTTCAATTGACTCCACATTATTTCCTAAATTTAAACCCACATCATCCGAGTGACAAAGTTATCTTCCTGCACATTTGAACGTGGATTTGTTAAATCACTTTACTTTGTTTCAAAAACAGCAAAATACCTTTTCTGTCTAACTGTATTCACCTCTCCTCTGCCTGAAACCCTTAGTCTCTTTATGGCTGTCATGTATCTGAACTCTCAAGCCCCTCTTTCATTCGCTCTCTCTCTCCATTCTTTCTTTCTTTTCTCTTTCTCTCTCTCTTTTAACGAGAGCACCTTTTGCCCTCCCTCTCATAATGCATGACAGATGCAGATCAGGCTCCACTCATTCTGACGGTTAGATCTCTGCAGTCTGCAGCCAATGAGAATTATCCGTCTCACATCTCTGCTCGCCTCTCCCCAGACTTTACACTAATAAAAAAACACATCTGGTTTCGATGCACTTTGTCAGAAAGCATTGATCGCGAGGTGTAACAAACTTGGCTCTGAAACAACCTCAACAACAAACGTTTGGAGGATTTCAAGTGTTTCAGGAAGAAAACTGTGTCACAGGCTGCGTCAGAAACGTGCCTCAGTGTTCTGATCCTCTGGAGGAGTGATTAAAATCACTTAGTAGAAAACAGATCATCATTTGATAGATTAAGAAATGAGAACCAATAAACTGAATTTTGCTGATCTCACATTATAATGTATGACGCAGCAAAAATGTCATTGATCTGATTAAATGTCCACATCAATAAACACTGGGAGGTCGACACGACTTCCAGTGGGATCTACTGTGTGTGTGTGTTTGTGTGTGTGTGTGTGTGTGTTCGTGTGTGTGTTTGCTGAGGCCAGCAATAATATCGTTACATCCAACTACAGCTGCTGTTGTATTGGAGGGAGGGTCAGCAAGTGGGGAACCAAATCCTCTTTTAATGAGTTCTCCAGGGGAACCAGAAACACTGTGCACATAATGAAACAACAGTGCAAACACTGACAGCAAGCTCAGTGAGTGTGTGTGTGTGTGTATATGTGTGTATATGTGTATATGTGTGTATGTGTGTGTGTGTGTGTGTGTGTGTGTGTGTGTGTGTGTGTGTGTGTGTGTGTGTGTGTGTGTGTGTAGCAGTTGCATTAAATCATTGTTTAAGAAGGGCTGTCCCATGAAACAGTTTTGTGTGGGTGAGAAACATATTGTGAGAAACACCCAGACATATTGGACACGTTTCATCATTAGATCATTATTTACATCCTATTAGAGGCTCCAAATTGGATGAAAACACAATTAGGTGCTAGAGGTCAGAGGTCGTACATATTTGGCTGATTGTGATTATGATCCAAAATTAATAAACAATACAGGGTGAATACTTTACTTGGCCTCGTTATCTTGTTCTCCTGTTTCAGTTGATATATTAATGTAATCAGGGGTGGAGGATTCCAGTGTGAGAAATGGGGGGGGAGGGTCAACACTTCCAACTCTCACACACACAATTAAATTGTGGCCTTTAGGGGCTTTGGTTTTGATTTCATATTTCAAATGTCTAAATGGCATTTTTTTTTTTTATTGTAAGATAGTGTTAAAGAAATATTTTGAAATTTTTGAGAAATAAGATGAACTGCTTTGTCACTGAGAGTTGAGAAGGCCCCACTTTCATATCTATGTGAAGCTATAGAGCAGCTGGTTAGCTTAGCTTAGCATAACATCTGAAAGCAGAGGGAAACAGCTGGCCTGGCTTTTTCTAAAGGTGATGGACAATATTAAAATCCATCTATTTCTTTATTCTAAGCTAGGCTAATGGCCTCAGGCTCTGGCTCTATTGTTAATGCACAGACAGAACGGCTTTGCTCCATCTTCTCATCAACATCTCAGCGAGAAAACGAACACACACAAAATGTCAAACTCTTTTGAAGTTGAAATCTCCTGACATTTCTTGTATTTGACTCATCTCCTGTTGCTGCTTCTCGCTTTTTCTTTTTCTTTCACTTCTCGGCTCCAACTATATTTAGTCGCAGCTCCTCTGACTCCTTCCTGTCAGTTCCGCTGGTGAATCACGGTGGTGAATCTGCTGCCATGACGGCTGAGTGTGTTTTCCTCCTCAGAGCCAGCCGGAGATGGAGTACTCTCTGCCCGAGCTGCAGGCTCCTCGATCCAACGTGGCCGACAAACCCTGGCCTCAGCTCCACTCTCACACCCAGAGACCTCATGGTGAGAACATATCAGTTATTAGAGTTTATATAGGAGCTTGTGTATGTCGCGTCAACTGAAATCTCTGTTTCTCAACGTGTGGTGTTGCAGGCGTGAGGGGACACGGAGAGAAGGGAGCATCCAAAGCAGGAGGTAAAGGGAAGCACCCTGTCCAGCACACAGACGACCCCACAGCTGAGCACGACTTCCTCGGCTGCATGTCAAGGTGAGCTGCAGCTGGAGGTTCCCCTGCTTTGGGGTTTTGTTGTTGCTGCTTTACAATAGTTAGAATGGTAAAAACTGATCTGCTGCTACGTTACAACCCAAATCAGGGCCCCTCAGACGTCTGGGACAAGTCTGTTTTCTGTTGACACAGTCAAAACTAAACATGGAGATGGAGCATTGTCTTTGTGTGCTCCACATATCTGGAGAAAAAAACCAGAATACTGCAGATCTGCTGACACTCAGTTCTGTTCAGTTGTTTACACTGCAGTGTCACTCTTACCATTGTGTTTCTTATTTTTGTCCTAATTAACAATTTAATTTCCATCTAAATGCTTTTTCATTGTCTGTTGGTGCACTTAAACTTTGTTTTGATGTCTTTTATATTTTAAGTCAAGCACTTTGAATTAACTTGTTGTACAGAGAATGAAAGATAAATGACAGAATTAGTGTTTTCCGCATAAAATATTCTAGATTTCGTTCCTTTAAGGCTGTTCGGTGTGAAAAAGAACTTTTTGAGACTTCATACATCTCATGTGTGACTGATAAATGCAAAAATAGACATTTTATTCATGAAGATGGAACTCAATGGTGTTTCGGTGTATAAAAGCTGATTAAAGTGGACTGTAGAAAAGATTTGGTCCAGGATCTTAAAAAAAAAAAAAAGTTTGCTAAAGGTGACTATAATTCTATGCTTGAATGGCTGACAATTTATAAATATGTGGTTTTAATGCATTTATTTACATTTAGGCTTGTACTAGATGCAGTGATGATTCTCTCTCCTTCCTCCCTCCTTCTTCTCTTCCCCTAACCCTCTCCCCCTCCTGTATCCCACACCTCGGTTCTCCAGACGTTCGGGTCTTCCTCGGTGGATTTTAGCGGCCTGTCTCTTCCTGTCCATCATGGTCATGTTGTGGCTCAGCTGTGCCAGCCTCGTCACCGCACCAGAGCAGCACATCAAGACGCAGGTACACACACACACACACAGATGAACACACATGCACACAAGCCAGAAGCGGAGACTTAATGAGCTCAATGTTTCAAATGCAAATTTCTTCGGATCAGGTATAAACATGCTATAAACTGTTTAAGTCTGTGTGTGTGTGTGCTCTCATGCTTTGGGTTATTTTCATGTCTTATTTTAGCCGAGGTGTCTGATTCTCACCAGCAGCTCTCGTTCATGTGTTATGTCATTTCACCTCAGTTGATTAAATCCTTTTCCAGTCAGTCAAAGGTGTTTTTCTTCTGCAGTCTCTAATTCGACTGACGTGCATTGGCAAACCATGGTTATGCAGCCTGCATTTACTGTGGTTACCCAGTGTAAATGTTGTTCTATAGGCTGCTGCTTAAAAAAACCTGCACGTCTGGGAGCTCTGCTGCACATCACTGAAGTCGGTGACTGTTTTTTGCAGTATTCTAGACCTTTTCTTAGTTTATGCAGCAGAAACCCGCAGCAGCAGCAGTTCACACGGATCCATGACAAATCACTGAGCCCCCTCCTTGAGGCCTGCTCCCATCAGTCCTTTGTAATCTCTTCAAAGACACTGGGTTATCAGAGCATCTTCATAAAATCACTCCAAGGACTGTCACTTTACGAAACCATGTAAAGGCTTAAAGCTGACTCTGTAATTCTTTCACGCAGCTAAATCTCAGTGAGCTCATAAGTCGAGACATGGTGCGGTAAAGCACTGCAGGATTCCCCGCTGTCCTCACGCGTTCTGTCTTTTCGTGTCTCTCCAGCTGAGCATCAACGGAGATAAGGAGTTTCTGGACAATGCCCACAAAGTCAACCCGTACCACCTGACTCCCGTGATCGCTGTCACCGTGAAACAGTCGGATGAGAGCCAGGAGGCGGGGCCGCTGCCGGTGAAAGTTGACCTCAACAAAACTTGTGTTTAGACAGGACCAATTGGAGAGCTCTCTCCACCCCCCCCCCCCCTCCCCAGGGTAACCATGTCTAAAAGTCTGTGGCCCATCAGCAGAATTTTTAAAAACATATTTTTAACGGCATGGCACCCTACCTACTGTCTCTTGAACTTATCTTAATGAAACATCTAGCTTGTGTTGATCAGATGGGTTTTTTTTCCACTTAGCTACACCTGTCATTTCAGTTCCTTGTACAGTCAAAATATGTCCATCCTCAAATGATCCTGCCTGCTTATTGCTTATTGATGAGACAGTGCTCTTGTCTCGCTGGAGACGAGTAGAGAGGACAGATTACAGCTGAGAGCTTCATCTCAAATTTTTCATGTCTGGTGTGAACGAGAGAAGACAAACACAAAGATTGATTTTAGATTCAACATTCCTCATTCTCACAGGGTGTTTATGTGAATTAATGGATTACGGAGAGCGAAGAAAATTAGTAGAAAGTGAGTGAGAGGAAAGGGGGATAAGTTACAGGTGAGCTCTCCGGGACGCTGCAGATACTGTAGCTGACTGATGCTGAGTTTACTTTATCATCATTGTGAGATATTTAATAACGTAGTCTTTAAAAATGTTTTAATTTTAGGCGTGTTTTGCTCGTCACACAACAGAAAACAGTTCTCTGGTGAGCAACACATTCTCAAAGTTCGGAGAAAGAAAGACGCTCTTGTTGAAAAAACTAAAACCGCAACTTGTATCACGTTTTTCATCTTTGTGTATGTGTTTGTGTGTATTGGGTTGTGTGTGCAATTGCAAACAACACACATTCATTTATGAGTTACAATTTCAGAACTACAGCAGGATCTGGATTCAAACTAAGACGAGACGATACAAAAAACGACACCTTTTTAATTTATTTTGTCTTCTCTTATTTATTCAGAGTCATCGACACGAGTTACTTGTTAAACAGTGTTACTGAAGTGCCATGTACAGTTAATTCATCACGACATGTAACTGCTCTGTATGTAAAATATACTGTAACACAGAGTGGAAAGAGACACGTAGGGAAGGGAGATCGCACCTATTGCTGTATTATTATTATTAATATGATTCTCATGTTAATGCTCTTATATCACTTAGAGTTCTTAGCTGTTATATGCTCTGTGCCATGTGCTTTCTAATAGCTGACTATTTTGTATGTCCTAGGAGCACATACTGAAGGATAGCCTCTGTAATAACATGTAATGCAAAGCTTTTAACCTAGACCTTTGTTATTGAGCAGAGTTGCACAGTCTTAGAGACGAGTTTATGTTTACCTCTCAGTGCTTTCTGTGTCCTGTAACGCTCTTTTTATCCAGGCTGTGTAGACAATAAACCGTGCATGCAAGTGACGCTTCGATAGTTTATATCTTAACCGCCCGCCATGCCAGCATGGTACAACTTCTACTATAGACGTGAGATTTTCTTTATTTGTGTCATGTCATATTTACCGTAACCATTGAATAGACTGTGTAATGATGAATGATTATATGCTCACAAATTTACAGGAAGGACTCTCAATCAAAAAGCCATTTTCAACAATATCTGTGCTGATTCAAACTGAAGGTATATGGAATATATGACTTTCAAATTGTATTGTTTCCTTTTTACTGGTCGGTTCATTTTCAATGAAATGATACTGTGGACATAATGAATAAAGTGTTTTCATTGTAAATAAAGTAGAGACGCAAGTGTTTGTTTTTTTCTCACACAAGAATACATTCAATAAAGGACTTATAGGGAATCTCTTTTGTTTCCTCCAAGAATAAAAATGACTTAGAAGAATATTGAACTCCTCGTTAACAGCAGACTGAAGCCTTAATTAACTTGCTACACAGCAAAATGTATGTGGACACCGAATGGAAGTATATGAACACCTGAACTCTTCATTCATCTTACTAAACCTTCTTTTTATGGACTTTGTTTTAACAATATAATGTAGACATCCACATACTTTTGGAAAAAACACTTATCTACAAAAAGCACGTTGAAGCAGCACATAAAAATGTCATTTAGATTTGACCAAGGAATTTATCTTTCTGCCAAAATGACCTCCCTCTTGTGTAATAACTGTTACAGTGCACTAGGTGGCAGCAGAGTTTTGGTTATAGTGTATTATGCACTGTATTGTAGTAGTAGTATCTGCAAAGTGTTAAACACAACAGCTGCTGAGTCTTGAGTTCACCTGAAGGACTTTTACAATGTTTATAGGATTCATGCATCAGAGAAGATCAGAGATTTGATGTAATTGGATTCCCCTAATATGACTGAGATAAAGTTTTCTTTACCAAAGTCAAAGAACAGAAGGACAGTCATGTAGAGAAAGCTGTTTACTGCAGCTGGACCATCACAGACTGCCTGCGAAAAGGCAAGAATAAAGAATGGGTGGCATTTACAACACAAATGAATCACAAAGTTTGTGTCTAAAGAGATGAAAAGCGACAAAAAAAACAACACGTGACAGATGAGAGCTTTAACATCAAGTGAAGGCAAATGTTCTTGGGAGAATAAATGAAGCATTTCCCTGTTCTCAACTGCAGGAGATGCTAACATTTAATGAAGTTTTAACACTGAGTTTTCACTAGTGTCTGCTTTCTAACTGGCCTTACTACATTACCATCATAAATTGATATTTGATCAACTGGATACAAGTTAAATGTTACTTAATGTGCTTGTGTCATTTGTTCCTGTCTCCACTTTATTAATTAGTTAATGTAATTAAGTTCCAAACACTATATATACTAAAATACCGGAGTAAAGCTTTGACACACACCCCCCTTCAGTAAAACAGATTGATAAATCATGTCTATCAAGTGTTCTCTCTTTGAGGGTTTCTTTCTGAGCGTGTAGATAAAAACAGGATTAAGAAAAGAAAAGAAAGAGAGACATCGATGGAAATTTGCTTTGGCTTCTCTGTCAATACATCAAAAACCAACTGGATGTCACCAATTCATAATCAAACACCACCAAACAAAGGCAGCACAAATGAGCCTCCAGTGTATGTGTCCAATTAGCATAACATGCCGGTTGGCTGTGAGAGCGACAGACAGAAGGAAATATCAAAACATGCCTCCCTTCTCATCAGCTGTGACACGTAATCAAAGGGAAGATGCAACAAGAGGACTTACGTTACATTACCCTCTGATGATTTGGCAGGAAATCAAATGAGCAGAAAGTGCAGCGTGGAAGAGGGCGGCTCTGCCAGTCACCATCCACACAGGTCTGTTAAGGCAGCACTGATACACTCCATTAACACTGCAGCGTCTCTTGACAGGGGATGGAAGATAATAAGTAATGAAAAACATATCTGCAGACTATTCATTTTGTTTTCTTGTACCGGGGTCACTTTGTCACGCTGCTGTGTGGGGGAAAGGTGCAGATATGTGTCTTTGGCTTCCTGTTGATGGGAGGTGTGGGCTGCATCACAGCTCTGACTTGTCTGCTATACATTCACACACTTTAGGTAAGGAGAGAAAAATTGCCCGCTGTAGTGCCACTTCAGTAACTTGACCAGGCTGGCCTTCGCTCTGTGCACTGAATGAGTCTGGCAGCAGCAGCTTGGGTCCCAATGATAACAGACTGATGAAAGGGAGGCTGGGGGTTTTGTGCATGTGTGTGTATATATATATATATATATCTGTGTGTGAGACCTTGTTCTGAATAAAAATAGATCCCTTATTTGTGTGTGGATGTAGTGCATGGTGGAAGAATGAATAAATAAAAAGGAGTAGTAAGAACAGATTTTACTTTTCACACTGACACGTCAACTCATTTAATGGAAATGGGACTTCTTTCTTCCTCCGTCTCGGACAATCAGCCTTCCTCTGTTGACGCAGGGAAAGATAAACTGAGGTTTTATGAGGCTCTGAGCCTCAGCTCAGACAACACACATGTCACAAACGCTGACATTTATGACCCGATGAGAGCCGAGTCCCTGCTTTGAACACAGTGTGTGGACGATCTGTGAGTTTTAAAAGCAGCTTCCCGCAACCAAACCCAGGAGGAATCATAAAAGAGTGATTCAGACTTTTTCCTGCCATGCCATAGTTATAATTTTACACATCAATACTCAGGTAATTTGTCCAGATTTAGAAAGAAATAATGTATTCCTCACTCATGGATAATAACATGATCTTAAACTAACACTAACACTTAAAACATCCATAATTATTTTACCGTCCTCTGCAGACAGGCAGCATTCTGTTTGTCTTTGTCTTCTTTTATCATTATGTTGCTTTAATGCTTTTGAATCCTCGTCACACTTTAGGAAACACAATTCTGTAGAGAAATACTAAATCCCTTGGTTTAGTCCATATCTTATCTTTTGTAGTGAAAAGGGCTAATTCAAGTATTAAGTACAAAAATTTCATCGGGCAATAATAACCTGCCATATAAAATATGTGTGAAATTGTAGAGTGGTTGTTAAAAACTCCATAATCCCATAAGCAACTAAAAACTAACATAAGTCTCTTAAATGAGGTGTTGGACCACGAGCAGCTTCAATATGCCTTGACAGCGATTCAACAAGTCTCTGAACTCTTCTGGAGGGAGGAAAAGCCATTCTTCCAAAAGATAATACCTCATTTGGTGTTTGCATAGTTGTGTTGGAGAGCACCTTCTAACACATCAGTGCAGAATCTCCTATGGGTGCCCCACCAGGTTGAGATCTGGATACTGTGAAGGTCACCCACATAGTCATCAAACCAATGATGGACAGGTGTATTATCCTCCTGGACGACACCTCTCCCGTCTTGATTGAAATGTTCAATCAAAACAAATGTTTTGTTGATTTGCAGTGACACTGTCTAAGCAGATAGGTGAACGAAATGCCTCTTCAGTATAACAGAGCCACCAGATATCCTCACAAAGTAAGACTCATCTGTGCGTACCTCTTTTGTTCCACATCTCTGTTGACCAATTAGGCACTAAACTCTGAAATGTGTGGCTATCAGTGGACTGCTCATGCTGACGTAGGCTGATCACATCCTGCATTGTGAGTCACCTGATGAGGAGGTGCTCTCCTGATTTTCCTCACATATCACACTGATGCAGCAGCATCACGGTTGTCAAATGAGTGCTGTGAACAACAAATCTGGACAGACATTATCTGACGTCCTTCCAATAGATAGAACACTGGTCACTGTTCTTATTGAAACCCTGAGCAGTGAGTGTTTGAGCCCCTTGTACTGTACTTCCCTCCTCTGACGGACAGACAGAGATTCCTCCAGTCAGACGCCACACGGTAGTATTGAATGTACCGTGCCAGCGAACCTGTGTGTGCAATTATTAAATAATTCTCGATTCATTTCTCAAGGTTTTTCCTTTTTTCCTTTGTTTTTGTCGACGTCTGTACATCCACAGCATTGTAACTCTCTCTTTCTCTCTTTGTCTCCACTTGTTTATTTCCCTCCCTTTCCTCTCTACCCAGCTAACCCTGATCTCTGTGTGCTCCATTGCAAAGGAAAACGGTTGTTGCATCTTTTGGCTAATTAACTTCAAACAATTGTCACGAGTGTCTCATTCAGCAGTGGGGAGCACAAACACAGGAACATCCAGTCTCAAGGACCCTGGCACTTTGGCTGCCGCTCAGCTAATCACCCACAGGGGGTGCTATGGATCCAGCTTTGAGCGTTGGTGGCCCCATTATTACAATTTAATGGTTTATGTGAGTGAGGAGGCAATGTTTCTCTCTCTCTCTCTCTCTCTCTCTCTCTCGCTCTCGCTCTCTCTCTCTTGCCTCTCGCTCTCTTGCTCTCTTGCTCTCTCCCTCCCAGCAGAAAGCTGTGTGCTGGTCTTATCTGGCCAGACCTGCTGCAGGAGCCAACCTGCACTGCATTAAACAAGCCACCACCACTAACACACACACACACACACACACACACACACACACACACACACACACACACACACACACACACACACACACAAACATACGAACACACACACACTGTAGAAATAAACTGAATAATGAGAGAAAAGGGGGACAGTTAAGGAAGGGAGAGTTCATCAATGGGATTGATTGGACACTGGTCTGTTGTAATGTGTTTGTGAATAATTAATCTAAAATATAACAGTCAGAGAAAATTATGCACATGTAACATATTCTGTAAAAAGGTGGAAGACATGACAGCTCCCCTTAAGTGAAGCCAAAGTCTCTTGATCAACCCCTGGTGGCTGGCTGCAGCACAGGTCATAAACCCTGCCTCCTCCATGTTAGTGGATTGGACATAGACCAAACGAAAAGGTCAACGCACGTGTCAAACAAATTGGCTTCTGTCATTTTAGGTAGTTCCTCTCACACCGATGCATGTTCAGGTGTTCATGTTCCAAATTGTTGGCTTTTAATTAGTTATTTGATGCTTAAGCAACAGGATGAAACGTCATGATTGAAAGTTGAGACTGACTCTCGATTGGTCCAGTGTGTGCATCAGCACAGAACTACGCTACAGTGGCCAAATCCTCATATTGCTCCTGACCAGATCGCGGTTCCAAATGCACAAGATTGGTTTTGTTTCTGGATAGCGTGTGGAAGCTGAGAAATGTCATCCATCTTTTTATACAGTCCATGCTCTGTTCAAACTGTGCAAGGAAGTGACTGGAGATGGGAAGTTTAAAAAAGGCTCAGAGGGAAGCAGGGGAAATGGGTCTTAATTGAAATTCACAAAAGGTCATTTAAAACTTTTAATAATATAGATCCAGCCGTGTTTAAGAATCATTTATCTTCTACATCTGGCCTAGCTATGAGGGCTGGGTTTTCTTAAACGGGCTGATATTGACTTTGGGTGATCTTATTGAAATGCAGATCTCCGGACATTCTGCTATTATGTTTCTTTGTGCACATGGACAGATAAGAGTGGAAGCACAGCTCCATGAGGCAGGAAACCTGTCAACTCTGCAGCCGTCCGAGTCTCAACAACTGTGTGTGACAAGTGTCAGAATGGATGTGGGTCCGTGTCAGATCTGCTTTATTGACATGGTGGAAAGTTTTTGATCATGAGGGGGGGGAGAAATGTTGCACGTGTGTGTGTGTGTGTGTGTGTGTGTGTGGTGGCTTTGTCTCCCTCACACACATGGGGACAGACAGAGGGAAACATCAGCACAAGCAGCAGGGCGGACCTGCACTAACTTTTATTTCACATCTGTCATGAAGCCTCCAAACAAAGACTCAATCAAGCTCTAACAACATGTCACATCAGAATTCACTGCACATCTCCCTCTCTCTCTCTCTCTCTCTGTCCCTCCTTTCCGTGTCTTTCTTCTTTTTTCACAGCCGTGCACGTACGCACGGAGAGACAGACATGTACATACTGCACGGATGCTACCCGGACTATTAAAGTGTGAGCTGCCCGACACGCCACTCTCTCCAAACCCAGCGTGCAGAGCCCGGCGCCGGTTTCAAGCTCCCCTCTGTGTGAATTGATTCTACTATGAGCCTACACGACGCGCCGCTCTCAGGGGCGGGGGGCGCTCGGCGTGTGCGTCCGCGTCCGATCACCTCCACACATCGCCGCATCTCACGCGCACGCACCAGCCCGTGTCGCCATGTGAACCCAGGAGTGTGCGCGTCGTGAAAAAACCGAGCCCCGACGTATTTTAAACAAGATCCTTGGTCTCTCCCGTGCTCGCACACCCCCTCGCCTTGAGGTGGAACATTCCACAATTTATTCCAGGGAAAGACTGACAGTTTTTTGGGTCATGAAGCAGCTGTTCAAGTCAGCGGCCGGTCCCCCCTCCGCTGGAATAAGAAATTAGTCCATTTTAAAGTAAATAACTAAAGCCTCTGGCCGATAAGAAGGAATTATAGAATGATGTGCAGGCTCAATTTGACGGAGGGAGAGAGAGACCCCCGAAACAGTTACATCCAATAAATATGATTTTTTTTCTTTCCCCCTTCCCTCCTTTCTCACCCTCCATCAAAATATTATTAGAGTTAGCCCAAGTTATTACAAACACAAAACAAGAGAAGACGGGCGGCTATAGCATAACTTACTCCCATCATTATTATTATTATTTGCTCTTTAGTGTTTGCGATAATAGAGAAACAGCCTGTTTTGAAAGTGGGATCCGTGAGAACTGTTGATTTTCTCTATCGTCTTTAAAGGTCTTGACCTTCTTTGTAAAGTGCCGTGAGATAATGTATATCATGATTTGGATTGAATTGAGAAGTGACGTGGTGTAACTGCACACATTATGATCGGATTTTTGGGTGGGGTTGTGGGTGTGTGAGTCATTTTTGGCCCCTGCAGGTCATGTAGAGGATCGGTTTTCTAATTGTGAAAAAATAATTCTCAGTGTTACTGATTATAAGATGTTCTGGAGTTAGACAGTGATTTGATGTACAGGAGGAGTGTGCTACACTGATACGAGATCTTTGTATCCACCCGGAGTCATTTTCACTCTCTTCTGACTTATTAGACATCGTTACACAGAATTAATAAAACCTCTGTTTGCCGTCGCAATGTCACTTATCTTTTTGACCTTTCACAGCAGGTGTAAGGCGTTCTGTGTAATTAATTCTTCACACTTTCAACAAATGCCATCCAACACCTCAAATCTATTAGTTGAACATATTCCAGCGTTTAAAAGGCCGCGCTTTGAGGCACTTAGGTAACATCCAAGTATTATGCCAACATATAATTAAGCTTCATGATCCATAGTACACGGTGTATCAGATTGAATCCTGAGCCAGCGGTTGTTCATTTCATTTCCGTATGAGAGTAAGTGTCTGAACGTTCTCCTTGTTGTGGAACTAATGTGTGCGTGCGGATCATAAGTTTCACTGTGATACTTGAATTGTGAGGGATGTCAGTTTAAGTTTAAGCCCGGTATATGTGGAAGAGTTAGTTTTATAAACCTTTATGAAATCCCAGTATCAGTGGAAGTGGTCAGGGCAGTACTGATAACTCCAATTAGGCTTATGCATATTTCATTTTAATCATTTTGTTGAAAATACATCTTTATTTTTTTACGGCTGTCACATGCGACTGTTACTGGAATGGAGGCAAATGTGGTGCAATCTTGTATTCCTCCAATCTTGAATGAAATATTTTGTTAAAGAGTTATTCTATGGGCTTACATCATTTTCCATGACATAAAACATATATTAAAACAACTGTAACACATTATTGTTTAATTAACAAATGGTACAAGGCGGCACATGGGTGATGGCTGAGTTTGAAATCACTGGACGTGGGATTTCTCCCTTCAACAGTCCAGAGACAGGCAGATTGGAGTTTGGTTGAGCGGTGACTCTCATTTGAGGTGTGAATGTGAGTGTGAATGGTTGTTTGTCTCTGTAGACCCTGTTACACTGGTGACCCCTACTTTTGCCCAATGTCAGCTGGGATTGGCTCCAGCTTTCCCCTGCAGCCCTCAAACTGGAAGAGGTATAGACAATGGATGGAAACAGATTGTGTGTAATGTTCAGTTTAGGAGATGGACATTTTTATCTGGATATTTATGGCATCTAAAAGAGAATATATATTTACTCAGTGTTCCTCAATCTTATTTGGTAACTAGGAGGGTGTCCGAAAAGTGCATACCTCCGTCAGTGCTAATGCCAAAGCTAGCCATGTTGACGAAAGTGATACAAATTCTTGAATCATTCATTAATGGGTTCCTCTTTGGGTCCTTCGGTAACCCGGCTAACTAAAGCTGTTTCAGACATCTGCTGAATTCTAGACACTTTCCTGAAATTTTCCAGAGGGGCTGTATGTGAGAAGACAAATATCTGCAACTTTCCCTGCCAGCCCTCTAGAAAAATGTCCAGAAAACATCCATGTGAGCCTGTGGGGGGGAACTCAGCCTGAAAAGTCCTAGTGAGTGAGTATGTGTGTTGATGATGTAACAAAAAAACTAAAGTAATACAAATATCTCAGGATGAAAAAGAGGTGCCAGATATCTAGAAGAGGCAGAAAAACATATCAACTTAGAAAGACAAGATCCGAGAGCTCTGGGTGATAAGAGCTGACGCTGTTGATGTCGACGTGTGTGACCCGGACAATCTCCTGCTTTGTTCTTCAAATCTGAAAGGCAAACTCTTGAAAATGCTCAGAGTTCTTGTCTGAAAACATGCTTTATTATTTTGTTTTTGTATGATCTCATTTACACATAATACATTTTTGTGTGGAGTGTGATCCATGCAGGATTCATTTCTCTAGTTGAATATCAAGACGTCAGCGCCTGGCCGCTGTTGAACTGGTTACTGTTACACTTCAAACACCAAACCACACTGAATTTGTTTATGTTTCCCTTCACAACTCATTCATTTCTTCTTTTATTTCCCCCTCTACTTTTCCTGACTCGTCCACCTGATCCATTTGTCTCCCTTCCTCTACATTTCTCCGTCCCTCCACACCACTCTCCATCTGTCGGCTTCCCTCCGTCTCTCCTTCCATCCCCCTCTCTCCTGTCTGCCCCGAGTCACCAGTCGTCCACCAGCATGCGTTCCTCCTCTGGTCATAATGGAGATCATATGTTGAGGCCGGCACTGAAACCCAACACGGGACATCCACATCAAATAAAACCTGCTGTCAGCGGCGGGGCCTGACTCTGGCAAGGGGAGTGAAACCATATCTGCGCCGGCCTCACCAACACGCCATAAAATGGAAGCCCAGAAGACCAACAGACAGACAGACCACGCCTCTCTGGCAGACATTCCAGTCTCTCCCTGCAAAACGACGTCTTCGGTCACATTTTGGTTGAGAGGTTTTCAGTGTTTTTCACTTGTAGCTGTCAATCACTCAGAAAAGAGCGAGCCGCTTCCTGTCGATCGATCTGTGTTTGCATGACAATTCAGCGTAGGGCTTCTGAAGCCGTTAGAACAGTCTGTGCAGTTAGGTCATCGCTGTGGCTTTTTCTCGCAGGTCATCTGATACTCTTGTTAATTGCATTACCTTGCATTGCCTGAATACATGGATTTTCTGTTCTGCAAAAGGACTCATGTTGCTTATCCTGCTGCACTTTGTTGTCTTGTAAAATGTGTTCATGTCTTAGAAAGGCTTGCTACTAATTTGAACTATACAGGCGGATTTCAACCTTGATTTGTCCATGACCATGGACTGTCAACTTCATAGAGACAGATGTGCAGAAAGTACGAGAGGTCACCATGCAGGGCTGAGACCCGGACCAGTCAGAGCTGTCACTTTTAGCCTTCATCAAGACTGTTTGAATAGGTGTGCAGACTTTACACAATGCATGCTGGTTTTAACACGACGCATGCTGGTTAGAGATTTTTCTGCGCAACGTCATCATGTCACATGACCTTCAAGCATTGCAGTTGTTCTGCTCCAGATGCTGCACCTGGGGAACCCCGTCTGTGACGACACAACTCTGCCCTGATTGGCTGAAGACTTCACTGACAACATGACATGTCTGACGTTTCTATCTTAAGAAGTTCAGATCATGTGCTGTTTATTTCTCTCCAAAGAGGATCAGAGGAAGGCGTTATCATCTCCCTGTGACAGTTAAGCTGCTTTCAGACATGCACTGAACTCCGCAGATCCTCCGCTTTTTCTCCAGAGGATTTCCATGTGTGAACGCAGATGTCAGAGTGAGAGGCTCCGCATTTTATCCGAACGATTTCCATGTGTGAACGCAAATGTCAGAGTGAGAGGCTCCGGATTATCTTCGGACTTTATCCGCCTGACCCTCTACTATAGAGTCCGTAGAAAGTCTATCGAATGGAATGTGAGAACACAGCAAGAGATCACCCACTGGATTCACAGCGAGCGACTGGGGAGTTGATGACACTTCTAACACTCGACAAGCGGTGTCAAACACGAAGATGTCAAGAGAGTTTGTGCTGATAAGAACTGACGACGGCTCAGAGGTGGAAACATGATCACATGATCTCCGCAGCAGAATTTATACGTGACTTCCTGCCTCTGCCTGTTGCACCTTACAGCACCACCCCTCACCTGAATAATGCAGAGAATGTGTTGCTGTTGTGAATGCATTGGAGCATAAAAACCTCCCGCTGTGTTGTGTTAAAGGCAAACTGCAGGTAAAGTCCGGAACCAATTCTTCGACTTTACCCGCAGGTTATGTCTGGAAACGGCTTTAGTAATATATATATGTATATATATATGCATTGACATAGAGAACAATTTAGGAGATAGGAGGCCTAAATCAAAACAGCAAGAAATGAGAAATATAGTTTTATATTTATATTTCTTTATAGACAGCTTTCTCAAGTCTTTGGTTCTCAAAGAAACAGAAAGCAATACATGTGTTCTCTCTCTAACCGTTTGTTTCTGAAAATATTGCATGTGTGTCTTTGCACCTATATGTGTTAATCCATCATCATGTAAGTGTTCACGTAACAGCGCTTTGATTCATTGAGATGTGAAGACTTAAGATTGGTCGTTGTTGTTGACTCACTGACGCGTCATGAGTAGAGAGTGTCCAAATAGATGTGAGTCTTTTTATATTCTACCCCTGCAGCTTTCAGCCGCAGTCAAACCAAATCCATCGTCAACACACCTATTTTTACAACTGGAAAAGGTTCATGTGGAAGGTGAGGTAACAGGAAGTCCAGGTAAAGGGGAAGAGTCTAAAAAAAGGTGTGGGAATGCCACATGGAGCTTTGTTCCTACAAGACACACCTGAGGGAGGTAGCATGAGGCCATCTTTTGTTTGGTGTTTGATTTGGTATCTTCCCTGTCTTTTTATAGATATATCTATAGATATATCTATAGATATATCTAAGCATGACTGAGTGGTAGAGTAGCATTCTTGCCTCTGTATTCCAGTATGTTGTTAAAGGCACAGTAACTAAGTTTAAAAGTAAATACCATAGCTGTAGTTTTGTCTGTTCCTCCATTCCCCCTTTTCACATTACTCTACCTCAGCCTACCTGATATGCAGGCTGGCTAATATGGCTAAAGTACTGTTAAATATTGGAGGTTTGTTCAGTTAATTTACTGGTGCAGTGCCTTTTCTAAACCTGCCTCTTACGAATGTGCAGCTTGCTTGTTAATGCTCTGGAGCTACTTCAAAATTGTTCCTTGTTATTTGTCAGTCCTCCAGTTCTACAATTTACTGTCACTTATTATTGTTTGTGCGCTGGATATTGTTTGCAGAACTTTTTAGGAACAGTCTATGGTTCAGAATGAAGTTTGGTTTAATCCTACCTGGTTTGTCTGCAGGGATGATATAGTCAATGTTTATGATAAAATAGAACACTCACAATAGACATTCCCAGAGACATGCGTTCAACAGGCAGAGAGATGTTTGTAGAATTAATAGGACGATAACTCGATTATTGATATTTCTGCAATTCCAGATTCCAGTTTATTCTGGATCTTGTGTATTGAATATTACCTGGGTAACATTTAAAACCTCTGAACAAGCAGCAGCTCTAGTATTGACTAAAAGCAGCTCAACAGGATGAAAACATAACCTCCTTGGTGGAGGTAATTCTCTAACCTTTAAATACATGGATACAGCTTAACACAAACCTAATGTACATGCATATTAGTGGTTTTGTATCTTGATGCATTGTATTTCATTTTTGTAATGGTATTCTTTTGTTTGTATAGGTTGCTTGTTTTTTAATCACATGTCGTGTTTTATTGATGGTTACGTTGTCCATTTAACTTGGGTGGTAATATATATACTTTGTGTGGAACCTCCTGTGTAGTGCATGAGGTCTGTCCACTGTATATACACGGTGGCGACAGCCTCACCATTTCTCAGCATATATGTGACTGAGATTGAATTGCCCTTCCAGTCCCTGTGTCTGAGCCGTGGAGACAGAGATCCATAGTAAGAGCAGGAAGATGGATGGAGGGTTGGCGGTGATGGTACTGCTGCAGGGGGGAAGGTGGAAGCCGGAGTGTCCTGTTGTTCGTCAAGTAGCTGAGAGATCAGATGCTATCGTTCCAGGAGGTGTCTGCTCTATTCGGCTCTGTTCTGCCGGCTGAGCACTGCTCACAGCAGCTAGTTTACGTTAAGGATAAACACTGACCCCGGGGTTGTTATCCACCAGCAGGCTGAGTAAAAGCTGTGTGGATTACTGGAGGCTAACTGAAGCCTCTCCACTTGTTTTACACCTCAAGAGGATCCTAATTGAGTTAAATCTCATTATTTATGGCCGGCTATGGAGACGGCAAACAGAGTGGCTGGTGTGTCTTTAAACAGATCATCCAGGAGCTGTGTCTGTTAATGCCAGCATGTGCGCATGTGACACACAAACACACCAGACACACACACATACACACACACACTGGTTGAGTTTCCATGATGCTCTCATGAGAAGATTTAGCGGTGGGAGGAGAAATGTTCTGTGGTCATTACCAGCTCCGCCACACTCATCAGTGTTGCACATGTAAGTGTTTGTCTCATGTGCATTTGAGAAAATAAGAGGAATCACATGCAGGCATTTTAGCAGAAGACTAAGTGCACCTGCAGATATAATATTGTAATAATTTTACATTTTCATAAAAGTAGTTAACAGATTTTTCTCTCATCTTTTATTTCTTCAGCTTTTAATGAATCCAGCTGATGCGGATCCAGAATATTCATTGCCAGCACCTACGTAGACCAGCAATTTCCCGTGTTATTAAAAGGCAGGGATATCGTTGATATGACGATATGAAGTTTCATTGCTGGCTGATATGAGGAGGATGAATGGTGTCAGAGGGCACGAGCTGGCCCTGTGTGGAGCCACTGTGCTGAGGGGTCTGCAGCTCTGCTCAGATACGATAGGAGAGTAGAAACTCCACGAGCAGTTCACATTAATGTCACACTTTTCTGGACTGCTAATAAAAAAAGGACAGGGCTCACGATAAAATCCGTATTTAGAGGAGAAAAGGGGAGAAATTAAGCAAGAAAGAAAAATATAGACAGAGTAAGAGGAGGAGACAGGAGCTAATACATTACGGACAAAAGAGAAGAGAGATATCACACAAAATGGCAGTGGAGAGAACTTGCAAAGATTTTTGAGGTGGTTGGGGTGAGGTGATGTAGAGCTGAATGCAAAGAGAGAGGAGAGGAGAAGGATGGTGCTTTGGGAGTACGGAAAGCGCTCAACCGTATGCTTTTCTATGTCGGCAATATACATGCAAATGATGGCATGCACGAGCAATATGAAATCAATGAGCAGAGATTTTTTATTTTCAGAGCCACATTATCCGGATTGATGCCAAGCTTCAGCCATCAACACACAGACGTGCGCACAACAGTTGACGTTTAAGATGCATCCGTATGTTTTTTTTCCGTTTGAGAGTTTGTAAGCTGAAACGATCTCTGTTCACACAAGTTTTTGGGCTCCGTATCAGTTTGAATCCTCGTCCATACTAATTTTTAGTAGCAGAATTGTCAGAATTTAAATGCAAAACGGCTAATACCAAAGACAACAGGTTCAGCCACGCAAAGCTGATTATCAATGTTGCGTTCTACACTCGCTTGTTTTCTTCTGAAAAGACAGAATCACCAAGCTGATGTGAGCGTCGGTGTCATTGATTCCAAACATGTCGGTTTGTGTGCCTCTATACTAATAAGCAGCCCAGTGTAAAACGGGGCATGCAGCATTCTCAAACTTCTCCATTGTACTGGCTCTAAAACTCTGTAGTAGTGTGGACGTCATGTGTATCCATAGTAGATTTCATCCAATTTCAAACGAAAACCTAATGTGAATTTAGCCGGAATCTTATATTCAGCAAGGGGGGTTATACACAAAAAAAAACTGACCCCCACCAATTTTCCTCATAGCAAACCCCAGTCTGTATTCATGACTGTAGAAAGGTGAAGTTGTTTTAACATGAAATTTGTGTCCACAAATAGCATAGGAAAAGATAAAAAGAGATGTAGAGCTGTGGTCATACAGAAGCTAAAAAGAGAAGTACTTGTGTTTTCTGGTGGTGATCACCTACCCACCTGAAGCAAATGTTTTTTTTAGGACTTATCCTGTAGTCGAAAGCTTCAGGGTTTCAGTATGCCAGCTTAAAAATGCACAAGAATAGATGCAAAATTAAGTTTAGAGAAGAGAACAGATCTCCTCTATTCACTTCTATTTATAACAGTTACCCAGTGGGCTCTTTGTCTGTGTTACAAAGTGCGTAACATGTTAGTTTGCCATAGGATACATGCATGGATGCATTAAGGCTATACTATATGCATTAGTGAGTGTGGTGGCGGTCATGGGAAGGTGCTGCAGGGCGGGGTGTAGAAGGCGTGGAGGGAACAAATCGTTAACATTAAGACAAATCCTGGAGGCCCCATAGACTGTATATAAAGATGACCGACATGACATCTCCACAAAGGTGAAGCAACCGCGTCTCGATGGACCAAACTGGACGTGAACTGAGAAGTCAAAATACACAGCAGATAAAAGACGGTTCAAATAGAGTTTCTGTGATTACACTGTTCAATTCTTCATTTAAGCTTGGGTTTAATACTTTATTTGATGCTACAAAAAGGGGGGAAACATCATGATTGATGACAGAGACTAACTCGTGATTTGTCCTGAGTTTGTGTCGACGGGACCTCGATACTGCGGCTCCATCCCCAGATCAGCACTGTGCAGACTCTGGCTCAGAATGGCATCATACAAGAAATTTGTCTCCAGACGATGAATCCCCTTCAAATTGTTGATCTTCTAACTTTTAACCCAGCACTGTCATCCTGTCAAACTGTCAATTGTCCACATAATTGTCCTTATGACCAAATACAAAACCAAAACAAATTAAAATCCCATCACCCCCATCTTGGCTTTGTGTTTCTGGTGCTTTATGCAATATGCTAATTCACCATGTTAAACCATTTTTACATTAAAACTATCGAGTGTAGAAATTTATATTTCTAACACGGGTATACTCACTAAATAAAGGCAATCGACCCCCCCTTCCTATCGCCAGTAGAGAGGTTGGCCTTTCTGTTTAGTTTTTTCGGATGTACGACATGAAACTGAGCTCATCTCGCTGTCTCGCCCGTGTTGCATTTTACATAACACGAAGAAAAACATCGCTGTTGTTCATCGCTATTAATGTGCCAAGGCCAGATGTTGAGTCTGCATCACAATGTCGCACAGAAAAAGTCAGTTGTCATGTTTCCATCACTGCTGATCCAAGCCGGAGCCGAAAAAAACATGTGTCTACTGCAGAGTCATTTGTATTCATTCCCATTGCAGACAAAAGCCAGATGGTAGAAGGTTTATCTGAGCAGTGGAAAAGGGGCTTAAGATGGTGAACATTATACCTGCTGAACATCAGCCTGCTAACATGTCACACATCCAGAACAGAAATGTGTGCGAGTGTGAAAAGGGGGTTCAATTTTGTACGGTCAGCATTTGCTGGCATGGCAACAACGTGCAGCGCAACCCGTGCTGCGAGGATGTAAATGGTTCCATGACGGTGTGTGACATGGCTTGTACAGTATATGAAGGGTTTGAGTGTGTGTGAGTGTGACTCCATAAACACAGGGGTGTTAGAACAGGAGTTTAAGAGGGCAGAGAGGTGTGGAAGACTGGGAGCCAGTGTAAATGTTTTTCTGAGAGTAGGAGCTGTAGAAGCATTAATGTGTGTGTGTGTGTGTGTGTGTGCGTGTGTGTGTGTGTGTGTCTGGTGTGTTTGGTGTGTGTGTGTGGCTACAGATCTGCTGATCATATCTCTGCCAGTGAGCATCACATTTTTTTATGTGTGGTAACCTGCTTGTTCTCTTGTCTGCATTAGTACATACAGTTGTGCAGCAGGCGGCAGAGAGATTTATTGTTTCTCTCTATATCTGTGCATGTGAATTTTTAGCGTGCATGCATGTGTGTGCACGTCATTGTGAGACAAGCTGGCAGCAGCCTCCTCTCTCCTCCTTTTCTCCTGCAGTAATCAGTAAGAGTGGAGGCCCGGTCTTCTCTACCTCTCCCTGCCTGTGGTTTGTTCACATACCGTCTCAGCCGAGCGGGTAGGAATGTGTGTGTGTGCGTGTGTGTGTGTCTTACAAGTTGTGTACATGGTAATGTGTTACTGCATCTGTGTGTGTGTGTGTGTGTGTGTGTGTGTGTGTGTGTGGGGGATGTGTGTGTGTGTGTGTGTGTGTGTGTGTGTGTGTGTGCGCACATCTGCATGTGTATGAGAGCTAGAGGGGACGAAGGAGGGAGAGATTTGGTGTGTTTGTGTGTAAGAACAGGGGGCGGGGGTTGAAGAGGCCCTGCAAGGGAGAAGACAGAAAACCTGAACGCAGTTGGTTGGCCTTTTCCCTGCAGTAAACAGCACGACGATACACATGGATTCAAACCAGTCTACTGAGAAGTTCACACACATCATATAAACCTGACAAACGTATGAATCATACTGTAAAGTAGGGGGTCGAATGTTAGTCATAAGACGGTTAATGTCGTAATAAAAAATATTGAAAACAGATCTTATTTGTTTTGCGTTTGGGAGTTGTTCATCAGAAAGTGAAGGACGCACACACACACATGCACGCACTGTGAGCTGTGGTGTTTTGTCGTCAGATGAGGACAGAGGAAAGCATTAAAACGCTGCTGTGTACGCCTTGTCCCAGACAGTCTGGTCTTGGTGAGCCTCTGTGCTGTTCAGGAATGGACAAACACACACAAACACACACACTTTCATGCAAAAACATATATTTCTCTCTTGGTCAAGCCACATGCACGTACAAACACACTAACACACACACTTGTACCTTAACCCTCATATAGCACTCTGAAGATGAAATGTCCTCACTCTGTAAGGTCTCAAACTGGTCCTCACAAAGATAGAAGTACAAGTAGACACACACACACACTCTACTACAGAACTATCAAGTTCATTAATGAATTTCTGCTCCTGCACGAGGAACAACGCCAGGTTTATATTACAGCGGCTTGGCATGATCCCTCAGCTGATATAATCACGACGTGATGAGAGGTTGTGATGACACGTGAACAGAGAACATTCGGTGCCTCTTCAGAATATGTCACTGTTACGATAACCTACTTACTGTGATGTCATGGCAATAATGCTAAGTTAGATTATGCTGTTCAATCACACAGTAACAGATACTGAGACTAAGAAGTATTTGGCTCATCTGTGGATTTTATGTGTTTCAGTTATAAATGATTTATTCTGCATTGCACACTTCAGAACGGTGATTCTATTGGTTATTCACTCTCTAAAAACGGATGAATCATTTGCAGCTGTTTTCAGACATGAACTCCTGAAATGTCCTGACAATTGGGTCCAGACTTTGCTCTACATTCATGAAGGGATTGATGGATGGAAGGATGGATGGATGGATGGATGGAGAGATATATGAAAGTGGGCCACTCAAACAGTTTAGAAATCTCCCATGACTTTCGTGCTCTCTTGCTGTCGGTGCTGAAGGTGAAGCGGAACTTTAATTTGTTACATTGCTGAAAGTGGTGGATAAAAATCTTAAAATAAAAAAAAAAAATGTAACTTGGGGTGTTGCATCATTGGTCAGAAAATGTGTGTGCTGTCCACTGTTGTTGGTGATTGTTTAGCTGATATATATATATATATAGATATGAAAAAGCTGCTGCAATCACAACTCTTTGAAAACACATTCAATTTCAATGAGAACGCTAATCACTGGTGATCTCTGCAGCCTTACGTGTGTCTGTCTAAAGTCTGGTGTGTTTTTATATATTTTTTACAACTAATGATCACAAAGCGGTCCACGTGCCGTCTCTGTAATGGGATCAATTCACAGGCTGTTGATAAACTATCTGTGGACAAACTCCTGAGATCTTGATAACATCCTAGATTTGCAGCTTTGACACGGAGTTGTTCATAACCACACAGGGTTAGGTTGCCTTAGCATAGTAAATGAGAATAAGTGTCAAATTGTCTGTGTTTTATTTACGATGAGAGAAAGATCACCGAGTCTCTTGTAGAGTAGAATCCATAAGCAGCAATGATCAAGCAGAAGAGCAGCACTTCTCGCTGCCCGAGTGGAGTGGCAGCAGGTCACCTGGAATGTGATGTCAAATCTATAATTCAGTGTAAAGCTCGGCTGGAGCATCAGACGAGAGCCATGCACAAAGACCACAGGGGAGAGCTATGACAAAAGAGTCGGAGAGAAAAATGTAAAACTCTCATGTGTAATATTAAAGATTCAGTGTGTAGGAATTAGTGATATCTAGTGGTGAATGTGCATGTTGCAGCTGAATGCCCCTCCCCCCAGCCTCCCCTTCAAAGCACGTAGGAGGATCTATGGTGGCCCGAAGGTATCACAAATACTCAAAAGGCCGTCTCCAGAGTCTGTAGTTGATTTGCCCCTTTTGGGCAGACTGTCGAAAGCAGACTGCAGAAAGACACCCAACCTCTCAAAGGAGGTGAAGCACCAAATGTTCTTGTACCAGGCAGGAATTCTCTTGCAACAACACATCCCCAGTTTAAAACAAACCTGTCTCACGATGGTCTGAACCCAGCTCATGTCCCCTACAAGTGTGTGATCAATCCAACGCTGACGAATTCTGTTTCACAATGATGTGAAGAGCCATCATCGAAGGATCAAAAGGCGACGCTGCCACAAGCCGGTTCTCCCCGTGGTAACTTTTTTGACAAGATAATGAACAAATGATTTATGGATTTTTGGGGGTTTCACACCTCGTTCCAGACGGTCCATTGTTCCCATGTGATCTGGTTAGTTTTGGTTTCACCTTCGCAAGTCAGGGAGCAGACTAAAGACTTGACATGCTTACTTCAACTTGAACTTTCAGCTTTATTTCTCCCCAGAGTGCAAGTTGTGTTTACAGCAAGGAAGTATGACACATATGACATAAGAGAACCTGGACACATAGCACAGTAGGTCCTGGCGTCATCACCTACATGGGCTGCGTCTACTAATACTTCACATTGATTGGTTTGTAGACAGCCGTGTGTCTGATGTCAATTCGTCTATACTGTAGTCAATACATTTTTTAACAAAGTGCGTATAAAAAAATATTCTTTCAAGTTAAATGAAGAAAAATAACTAGTCCATTGTGTTGATTTCATTGCCACTCTAATATCATTATTATATACAAAAAAAATGAGTGACCTTGTTGTTCCAACAGATCATCAGAGGCAAACGACTGCAAGCAATCCTGCTTCTATTGTTTAATTCTGTCCAAAGCGGGTATTTTTTTAAATGTCATCTTACATAAAGCAGATTTGTATATAATAAAATGAGTATGGCTGCATTCCATTGAGCTGCTTCAGTTTCAGGGTCCTGGTGCATACTGGCTCATTGTCCCTCTCATTGACCCTCGATCCAAACAGAGCCACTGTAAATGTTGTGGGTAAAACCTGTGCTTTTCTTATAGTGATATATCAAAATGTCTGCTGTGAAAAAGGCTAAAGTAAAGTGACTGTATATATAATTTACTAGCTTACAGTTTGGAGTTAACATGCATTTCCCTCAATGGAATTATTTTTTCTTACTGTATATAATTGGAACTTATTTAACCACCTTTTTATTGTTTCTACTATTTCTCTGGTTAATGATTACAGGACTTTAGTGATTCAGGCTCAGGTGCTTCTAGGCGCATCTGATCTCCGCAGCTCAGCCCCCACTGTACACACGTGAGCAGTGCTGCATTCTGGGTATAAAACAACAAGGGACAGCACAATGTGCTCCCATCTCACTGTCGTCTCTCGTCTTTTTGAGCTCATCCTAGGCCACTGGCCAGTCTAATTCCAGCCTGCGTCTCAGTGCCTGGGGAAAAAAAGGAAAACACAAAGTCATAAACACACCAGATTAGGTCAGAGTCTGTTTCATAACCACGCCGTGACCTCTTTACTCTCCCTCTCTCTTTCTTTCTCTTTCCCTTCTTGTCTCTCTCACTCTTTCCTCTGTCCTCTCTTTTCTTTCTTCACATCCCCCTGCTTTCCACTTTTTTAGCCAACCAATCTGTCTTCTATTTGGCTTTGCTCTTTTCCTCGAATCTTCTCTATCCACCGCTCATTTTATGCGCTCTTCACACTCTTTGGCCACTTTATAAGGTCCCGCTGTACCTCGAAACTTCACAAGTCCCGTGCCTCTAGTATTTTCCCTTTTTCCATTTCTCAGTCTTTTCTTTTTATGTTTTCCTCGACCCACTCGCGCATAATTTATTTTCATTTTTCCAGGCTGCAGTCATCTTGAGTCTCTGTAGCACAATGGCTCAACATTGCAAAAAGACATTTCATGAGAGCAACTATACCCTAGTCAATATATAGATGACTTCCAGCAACCGTAAAACAAATGGAAATAGCATTGTGGCTCAGTGGCATGGTATACAGGGGGAATGTTCTGGGTAAACTGGAAATTTTACACTCCCCTTGTCTCTTTAGGAAAATCCCTTTCCAGTAGCTTATCACACCCCCTATGAATCTTATCTTAATCTTCCTCAAAATAAGCTATTCAAAGCCCCCCCTCACTTCGCCCCCTGCAGCCGAGGAGCATTTTTACAGCTACCGAGCTCCACCCATAAGTTGACAGGATTGGTTCCTTAGGTTTGTGACATCACAAACCCTAGCTGTTGGGATCTATATTTTTCACACTGGCATTTGTTTATTGCAATGTTAAGATGAAAATCTTTAGCCATGATACTGACAGCTTATTTCCCTTAAAATATGTTTTTTATCATACGAATGGTACAAGGGGGACATGTTAGTATCTTTTAGTATTTGTGTTTCACCGTCAATTTTTTTGGTACAGCTTCTAAAACCAAATTTATGTGGGTTTTGGCAACAACAGTCTCTCACTTCCTTCATGAGGGTATTTGTCTGAGAAAGGCGAGTGTCAGAAGGTGGCTGAGGTGTACGGCAGAGCAACTGTCACACAAGAGACGGTGTTTGCATCCTTCATCCTTTCTGTAGTTGGTTTAGGCAACAGAGGCACTTTGGTTGAAATATGGTTAAATATAATTCAGTATTCCAGGGCCTTAAACCCAATGGAATTTAGAAAGCATCCTTGCTGTTGACACAGCTGTAATTATGCCTACCAGTATCCATTTTCCTTAAGTTGCAAATGCACCTTCTTCCATCTGAGCACCCATCGGTGTAAAGATATCTACCCCAAGCTTGAGATTGGTTAAAAAGGTTTTCTGAAAACTCCTCCTTTTACTTGTTCGTGCTTTCTTTTTGTCTCTCCTTGCACACTTATCCCAATTCCTTCTCAACATCTGGATCCAATCTCGGCACAAACAAGGGACATGCCCACTCCAACACGCGGCAATCTAACACAAATTATTGAAGAATGGCAAATGATTTAAATGTAAAAACACGTACATACTGAGAATTCTACAAACTACTCCAATCACACACATTTCTAATTCAAGGCTGACACGTCACTCAGAATGAATCTAGACCAACCATCTGGACCAATCGATGTGAGGGAATGAGGGATAAAACCATGGGAATAAAACCGTACAGCGTAGGCTAAGCTGGAATAAGACAGGTCAACTAATCTATATGTGGGCCAAAGGACAACATGTACTAAATCAACAGATTGAAAGGAGAGTATTGGAATACACACCTGCAGAAACAACATTGCTCCTCATTATTTAATCTTTTTTTTTTTTTTATCTTTGTCACTATATCTAAACTCTACTTATATGTAACACAAGAGCAGGGATGAGCAACATGGAGAAGTATGTATGCAATGTGCAGTGTGCATTTCATATTATCATGAGCATATGTGGAATTTCACAATCGAGCCCATCTGTGTTGCATCATGTGTGCTGACTACTTGACTGCACGGGTAGATGTTTGACTACTGAGGGAAATGTATCGAGGAATTCTTGTGTGAATGTGTTTTTAAAGCTTGAGGAATGGACTTGGAATGATTTATCGGCCGTAAAATTCATCGATCGCAGCTTTTCAGAAACAAGTAGTCTGACAACAAACAGGGAAGACCGCTGCGGGCACGTGGTCGGCCAAATATTCTGTAATCTGTTGTGGTAATTTAATTAGTCAAGAAAGAATGTGATTAATCAAATCAATTATATGGCACCATGAAACATAAATCATGTTTTTCCAAGTCTCATTATCAACCTGGAGGTGTGTGTGCGTGTGTGCGTGCAAACATATCTGTGTGACAGTGAGAAAATGTGGATCTCCTTCCATTTTATCTGCAGAGGGTTGCAGCCTCAGTTTATGTGTGTGCGTGTGCGTGTCTGTGTCTGCACAGCGTGCGTGCGCGTGTGTGTGGCTAGTGTTCACTAGAGATTCGCTGGAGAGGAGAAAGAGAGGGGATAAGCATTTGCAGGCTGCAATTATGGGTAATTTTCCAACAACAGCAAAATTAAAGCCCCCAAAACAAAACAAAGAGGGCAAATTTACTCCCTGGACGAGTCTGTCACTGATGCACAGACGACTGTTACACACACACACACACAAACACACAGCTTCAGGCAGCACCTACAAAGCAAATATTGACAAGTGATGTTTGTCATGTTGTCGTGTCACTTCGGTTCATACAAAGACCCGGGCAGCTTCCTCATCTCTCTTTGGATCCAATGGGCCATGATGAGGAGGAACATTTCTCAGTTGCTATGGCACCACCATTGTGCCGTATACACACACATCCACACGTCCTTGTGTTTGTATAACAGGGGCATTGTTTTAATCAAACATATAGATTATTCTAACAGGCTGAATACCTTGATCACGCATGTAGTGTATGAGCTACAAAGATGTTTTTTATGTATGTGCATTTCTGACACATACTGTAGTTATGTTTTAATGTAGTTACTTCAGAGCTATGAAACAAGGACAAAATGCAACATTTACAAATGGCAAGCCCACGTGAATTGTTTTTGAGTTTTAAATATTGTATATCATTATTTTTTTTAGCCTTTAATGATGAGTCTATGAGCAAGTCGAGGATTCGGCAGTGCTTTCGGATTCATCCACAATAAGACTGAGAGAAACAGATTGTTGATAGTTGAAAAAAATTCATTTAGAAGTGAGTATATGGAGTTATAAAGATATAAATGCCAGTGCTTCTTTAGTATTTGTCTTAATTGTAGGCTTAAAAAATTAGAAAGAAGAAAAAGATTGTTAACTTTGTTTATATTAAGCTTCAATTAAATAATTGTATATTTCTCATGGGAGATGCTGTAGTAATCATTTATTATCTTTATCTCTCTATTTGGTATGGACGACCCCAGGACCACTTTTGTCAAACAGAAATAATAAAATAAGAGGTGGTGCTGATTTTATTGAAGTTTTTTTCTGCGCTTTCTGGCTGATATCAAGGGTCTGTTACATCTGGAATGAACTGATGGAAGCAAAGTTTCCAGCTGTAAAACCAAATCATTGAGGTAAAAGACGAAAAAGCAGCTGGAAATTCTCTGTGGTTGGTCAATACGGCTGTTTGCAAACATGAATTCTGAAAATATTTTGAGTTTGCCTTTTAATATATGAAGAGCGCGGCAGAACATTGTCTTATTCAGACACGTTTACAACAACAACATTTAGGCGAGGGCTGAGAGGAGGCAGGAGAGAATCTATACATTCTGCTGCGGACACAGATGTCGGCCCTTCTCAACAAAAGCTCTTGAATATTGCTGACATCTTCTCGGTGTCTTCTACATGGATTGCACCTCTTTTCATCCTGAGGTCTTTCTGGTCTTTTTGAGGATTAACTCGAAACACAACGCAAATTCTCATGTTGCTTTACGTAAGTTTGATCATCTGTGTGTAGGTCGCAAGTATTTGCATGTTCTCCACTGGAAGAGAAGAGAGGATGAATACAGACTAAAGAGATTTCAACTATAGCGTTGTACCTGCATCCAGCGCCATTGTGCGAGTGTCCACATCTGGAGGTGCACACAGCTCTGATGACCTGCTAGCTTAGGTCGGTGCCAGGACCCGTCTCCGGCGAGTGTCATTCTCCACGCTGATTGGCTTTTGCAATATCGAGTCACGTGAATTTTTCAAGGGAGCAAGTGACGCAAATAGCGAGAATTTTGCATCTATTGCATCTTTACATTGACTTTGTATGTAATCTCATGACTTGATAATGCTGCTTCAGGTTTGGTGCAAACACAGCATTAATAATGTCATCAACAAGACCACTTACTCACTGTTTTCATTTTGCAGACTGTTTTCTCGAACAGGCTCAGTTGGATATTTATTGAGACAATTTACTTGGGGGCTGACAGGGAAACTTCCAGAAATTTGTGGGAGCAACTAACTCCAACATTTTCCCTCACATACAATTTCAGAATATAATATTTCTTGATTTCCTCGGATCAAGCATTGATATCCAAAACAGAGATGAGTGGAGCCCCATGTGAGCGTTTGTTGTGGAGGACAGAGAAAGGTTCCAAACTGGTGCTCGGGTTGAAAACGTTTAGTTAATAGTTTGTCTTCTAAGTGCTGTATTATTCTGTCTCGAGTTCTCACCGCCGAGCTCGGAGAAAGAAGAGTAACAGAGGGTGAAGACTGGTTGGTGTGACTCATCCTGTTCTGAGAATCACCAGAGCTGAAATTATAAGCTGGTATGCATATCAATGAGAACTGAGCTACCATGACACTCCAGATGAATATTTCTCACAGCATGTATATTTTTCTCTCTGATGTGGCTGTCGCACTTTGCTGGTGAGGGAAAGGCAGCGCAAGCTTTGTGTTAGTATTCTTACAGCGGTGTTTTCAGTGGAACATCCCTTTAATGCTACTTGTGTTTCCCAGAGAGAGGTGATGACGGACTGAGAGCAGTTTAGGTGCACAACAGAGGTTAATTAACTAAATCTCACAGTCACTGCACATCTCCTCTCCTCTCCTCTCCTCCCATTTGCTTTCCTTCCCTCTCATTTCAGTTCCCTCTCCTCTCATTTCCTTTCCTTTTCCTTTTTCCTAACATTTAGTTTCCTCTCTCCTTTCCTTGCATTTCCTCTTCCCTTCTTTATAGTCTTTCCCATTTTCCTTTCCCTTTTTGGTTTCATTTATTTTCATTTAATTTCCTAACATTTCCGTTCCTTTCCCCTAACATTTCCTCTCCTCTCCTTTTTCTTTTCCCTAACATTTAGTTTCCTTTCCCCTTTCCTTACATTTGCTCTCCCCTTCTTTCTTGTCTTTCCCATTTAACTTTCCCTTTCTGGTTTCATTTCTTTTCATTTAATTTCCTAAAATGTCCTTTCCTTTCCCTTTTCCTAACATTTCCTTTCCTTTCCTTTTCCCTTACATTTCATCTCCACTCCTTTTGATGCCTATCCTAATTTCCTATCCTTTCCTTTCCTTTCCTTCATGCCCGTGGGCCGCTTTATAGCTGGTGTTGTTTTCTGATGACAGTAGAACGACTATCATTAAGAGCCAGCCAGTGTGTAGCCCTCAGCATAGTAATCCCATCAAAAGGAAACAGGGTAACAACCTCTGTCTAATCCTTCATTAGCCTAGCTCCTCCCCTCACATCCCAGCTCCCCCCTCTCCTCCGCCGTAGCGCCACTAATTAGCTTAGCACTAACGAGTCGCCAGAGGTAGCAATAGTTCATCTCTGCTGCTGGAACTCCTGTTAAAGTTCAAAAACACTGCTGGAACAATGGAACAAGTCTTTTACTCAGTGTCACGTACTCCCAAACAGGAACTACATATCTTTTAAACACGGCTGAGTTTAGCTGAGTAATGACATCATACAACTTAAAGGCAAAATTCTGTCTTGTTAAGTTGATCGTTTCAAGTCGTTTTTTCCAGACTCAATGTCAGCTCCTCAGTTGGAGGAAAATGTTGCATATATTTAGCGTTCAACAAATTGCTAAATTACAATAGTTTAATGGAAAAGGCTTTTATAATTGCAAGGAGGAGTTATACTGCAGCCGTGGATGCACCGTGGCTCTAGGGAGGTTAGCCTATCATGTTTTGTACAGATATGCATGGTCCCCAGAGCACGACTCACATGGGGACCCACTCACGTTGGATGTAGAATCGACTTGCACCTCGCTTGCTTTTGAATTGCTGCATCCATCCATTGTGTGTGTTCTATTACATCTGCCACGTTATGCTTTTGTCTGTGTGATTGTCTGTTAGCAAGAGTGGAATTATGTAAAACCTACTCAGCTGATTTCCATGAAATTTTGTGGAGGGTTGGAGCTTGACCTAAGGACAAAATGTTTGATCCAAGAATCGTTTTTAGCATAGAGAGTAAGGGTGTTTTTAAACATTTACATTGAAGGTATGTTTAAGGGACTGTTTTTTATGACAAAGTTGGGATGTAGTAAATCTTTATATGGTGTCATAAGGCGGCATGAGCTCTATTAAGTGGATTACAGTTTTCAAAAGTAAAACAGCCTATTAAGTTAGAGGGCAATAATGCATTATTTATTCATATAAATACTTAGTGTATTAACTTTATATATATTTAGGTTTGGGAAGGCCATGCATACTGGCCTGTTGGTCCACCACTTTGAGTCTAGACTCAACATATCACAAAATACTGTTATGCCATGATTACCATGACATTCTGTACAGATATGCATTGTCCCCAGAGGATGAATCCTATAGTCACTCACTGACCTTTCCTCAAGCACCACTACGGGGTTGATAATGGTTTGAGTCAAATTTTGGATGAACGTACATATGATTGCCTTTGAATTGCTGCATTCATTATTATTATTTTTTTTCATTTTACATTAATTTGTGCTTTAAATGGAACCTGGGAAGTTCTTGTCAGTATTAATTAGCCTGTAACTAGAAACAACACATGGCGTTATTAACTCTGATACCATCAATATGGCAAACAGTGAAGTTTAATGTACTGATAGAGAAGCCATACACTTGCACCCTGAGAACATACCGTTCAGTATGGCCCCAGACACTGCAGTCTTTTTCTACACATATGCATCACGCACAAAAAAACACACACATATAGTCACAGACATAAACAGGTTGGACTTGTCTCCCGCCGTGAGATGAGCAACTGAGTGTGACAGATCTGATGAGAATGACTCAGGTGCTGCTGATGAAAAATTGACAGGCCTACATTTATTTGTTGGATCATATAGTGTTTAGTGTGCGTGTTCCTGTGTCAACACATACTCAGTCATGAGCATGAATGGAAAATTGTAGGCGTTCACTCTGTTGAGCAGCAGAAGGATGTTTTCATAGAACTAAAAAAAACGACAGAAACACAACTTGTCAACAAATGAGTTCAGCTGAAAGGGAGAACAGTAAACTGAGCAGTAAAACACTTTCAATGGCCAAAGTTCATCACAGAGAAAAATAATTATACTCACACATTTATAGTTATGAAGTTTAAAACTGTTATGTGGCCCTGATACTCTGCTGTACTAGGACACAAAATCTTAATTTTGTAAATATTTCATTTTATTTTTGGTATATATTTTTCTTGGAAAAGTCTGTGTCCTACCTTGAAAACCATTGGCCCATAATTATAAATATATTACCAATAATAAAGTGGTGATCTGCCAGTGTATCATCACAGCCTCCTTGCTCTACTATATTGACCTCTCCTAACCCTCCCCTGTTATTTTAAATATGGATGGGAAAAGCATGACGGTGGCCTGGACTATGCAGACCCAACCTTTTAGCCTGCAGGTGTTCACACTATAAATTACTCCTCTAGTAACATACACAGGGAGGTTCACATCCCTATACACTCATAAATCTCTCTCTTTGTGTCTTCCTCGCTGCGTCTCTTTCACTTTGTCGGGCGGAAGCCAGCTGATCTGTTCAATCACCCAGGAGAAGTGAGCCAGGACCCTGTAAAAAAGGGATTCACTCCATTTCAGCCCCTCCATACACCATTTGCCCCGTTTCTCTCATCCTGCCGCCCCTCTGTTTATGCTTCACCATTGTTGACCCAACACTGACATGTGACATTGAAAGAAAGAGCATGAAAAGCAATTTTCTTGCATGGATAGTGCAGTTCATGTAACTTCAAAAAGAGTGCACACACACACACACACACACACACACACACACACACACACACCATCATTTATTTGCCCAAGTCTTAACTTCTGTTATACAACAGTCACTTAAAGTATTTTTTTCTGGTTTGTTTTCTGAGACTTATCTCTCACTTTTGAGTCATTTAAAAAAAATGTTGACAGTCGAAGAAGCCTAACAGGCACAAGGTGTCTGCTACCTGCGTCTTGTTTGCAACCAATGACCGACAACAACTTATTAATGATTCCAACGTGTTCATGTCATTATTACACATGCTGTGCCTGATAGGTGAGTCGGGATGAGCCAAGAAAGAACAACCGATAAGTAGGTCGAAGAGTTCCCTATTTAATTCTTGTTTGGACAAAAAGAAAAAGGAAAAACACGATCTTTGTCCAAAAGGAATATGGTTAACAGTTACCCTATGTTCCCTATTGTTTCAGCCACTGACCCGTGAAGGCTGAGAAGTGACTGATGTCTGATTGTATTGTGTCGTGGCCCTTCATCTCCACTCAGTGTGGCCAGGAAATGTAGGGGAAACGGGCAATTATTTCTGATTTATCTACTTGGACAAATCCTGGCACGCTGAGCAAGAGCTGCGGAGTCTAGTCAAGGTTTGTGTCCTCATTATCGATACTCTCCATACTGTTGGTTCACTTCGAGCTCTGCCAAGACTTCCAGTTTGTTCTTGGGGTCCATGGTGCATGACTGATTTTGAGAGGCATGATTTTGAGTCATGTAAATGAGGTTCATGGGTGAACAGGTCATTAAGGGGGAGGTGCTGGCCTAATTTAGTCTGAGAATTAAAAGTAACCGACCTCTGGCAAAATCAATATATTGAGTGATGGTATGGGGTTGGTCTCAATATTTAGTTTGAAAGCCTTTACAACAAACAACATAGAATTATTACAACTGTCAAATTTCATGAATAAGCAAATTGCTTATTAAAGTTTGAAACAGAATAAACAGTAAAATAACTATAATGGCACTCAGACAGCACATTACCTTAGCCAAGGACCAACAATCCCCTTTTCAAACCACATTTAAATTCACTAGATCCTGATTTTTGTTCTGCATCAAATTGCATTAACTCTTATATATATCTGATATCAATGCCCTTAACATGGCAGATTTGTTTTCATTAGCACCATGAATTATTCCTAGAGAAATCAACGAAAATGTTAAAATTACACAATCCTAAATCAAGGAAACGAATTCTGGATCCGCCCCCTATTCTAGAACTGCATTAAAATTGTAATAAGACAGATAAAACATCATTTCTCCAGGTTCTGTAGTATTCCGTCCAGTAGTTCTTGCATAATCCTTTCCACTAACTGACAAATGCAGATGAAAACACGACCTCCTTGGCAGAGGAAATAACTGTATCTGGCCCAAACACACCTTGTACTGACATACCAGACCACATTCGGAGGTTTTCTGGGCCACATGGGTCCACGTCCTTTGAGCAGTTTGAATGCAGATCCGTCCTGGGCCACATAGGAAGGGCCGCCTGCTCAGCTGACTTCCTCTGGGCCGCTGCAGTTTCACATTGAATCAAACTTATTTTTTCTCTGCTCGTTGATTTGCTTGTGACCAGCGCTACAATATCAACACTGATCACCAAATAATGATCGATATTTTCCTTAAATTTGTCAAATATTTACAGCACAGCTTCAGGAGTTCATTCATACTCTACTGACTTGTCTCTCCTCTCTTTCACACAAACACACACACACACAGTGACATCGGACACACTTGTGTACTCAGACTGGGTAAAAACAACATAACTTGGTCTTCTTGAACAGAAATGACGTACGTGTTTGTTTTTAAAGAGCGGGGAGGTGAGATCCGACCTCGAGACGGCTGTGGGGCCATATTTTAGTGCCAGTTGTTAACCAACACACTTAGAGCTGTCCACTTGTGATAGGATCACAAAAACCACATGTTAATACCAGATGTGTACGAGTCAAACAGAATCAGATTTTTTTCATGATCTCCAAACTCATTGTCAAGTTCAGGAAACGAATAAACGGCTGTATCGTAACTGTCCAATATCCATATCTATGTGACACACAAGGTGGTTGATGGAGTGATAAAGTTAGCCCCCATAGCGGTTTCATTGGATTCACATCACGTCAACCTTTTGTGGTGATGTGGTCTCTGAGGTTCACTGAATTCGTTATCGTGTCCATGAAACCAGTTTGAGAGCTTTGCTTTGTTACGCGGTGGAAGTAGTCATTAGATGGTGGTAAATTGCGAAGGAATGCACTCGTTCAGCAGCAAAAGTCCGACAGGCTGTACTTAAATGATAACTGATTGGTAATAAGGGGCCAAAAGTGTGACAAGAAAACATTTCCAGCCTCATTACACCACCGTTAGCAGCCTGGACTGTTGACCCAAGGCAGGTTGGGTCCATGGATTCATTCTGCCGTTGCAAAGTTCGGACTGATCCAACAGTCATGCCAGAGTCACAGTCATACCTCTTAAACTCCAAATTTAACGGGTATACACAGGTACTTTAAACAAGGGTAAAGCCCATAAAAAAATAAGCAAATGTCCCATTTTATCGTTGAGAAGTTTGCCTTTTAGTTTTTCCCCCAGTGCATCATTTTTGACGTCACAAACACACTGAAAACCGAGCAGCTCACTCGCCTCGCTGTTTTGCCAAATGGCGCGTTAACCCGGGTGACTGGTTTCCATCTCTGCTGATCAGAGCCGGAGCCGATAAAAACCTGTCATTTGACCTGGGACTGGATGACTGATCGTATCCATTCACACTGCAGACAAAAGTCAGCAGAGATTAAATATTCCCAACATTAAATGAAGCTAATCCCCTGTGGCCGCATCATGTTGCACTGCTGCCATCAGAGTCAATTCATTGAATAAAAAGGTGTACAGGTGTTCATGATGCAATGCTCGCTGAGTGTGGGATAATGTTGTTCGTGAATTGTTTAAACAGTTCGTATAAAGATAAATAACCATTTGTTTTATGATGTAGATAATGAAAGTCATGTAACAACATAAATCAGTCAGTACATACAGTTTTATTTGAAGACTTAACAACCGACAGCAAAAAGCTTTTCACACTCAACAGTTTATTTTACTATCTTGAGAGGCTATTAGGCAGTTTATTGTTTGAGGGGCAGTTCGGTGTGGCGTTGTCTAAGTAGATACATAACTGAAATCAAGCTAAAGCCGCCGAAGAGACTTAGAAAATGAATAAAAGAGAAAGAATTTAAAATAAGAGTAACCTGATTGTGAGAGGAACAGACTTAGGGACTAGCAGGAAGTAGATCTGCAAGTGAAGAGATCCAATGACCCATATGAGTTTTAGATATGAAGGTCACTTCCTGCAGATCATAGAAGGAGAAGTGGTGATGAGGAATTGGAGCTTGAGGTTTGGGTAAAGGTGAGTGTGTCAAGTTGTAGTTGGACCCAGACACGCACTGAAAAGTTTGAACCAACCCTACCGAGGTATTTGCTCCGAGCGTGATAAACAGTGAGTTTAGGATGCACAATAAAAAAATCTAATTTATAGAACATTTAAATAATAAGCATAAACTGGAGTCATGGTATGAGATCACTTGCCAAGACATGTTCACATTTTAGCCCATGAGTAATATATTATGTTGTCATTATTGCCTCAGCTGTGGCTCAGGAGCTGGAGTGGGTTGTCCACAAGCCAGAAGGTCAGTGGTTCTATCCACAACTCTTTTAGTCAGCCTTCAGAAGTTAGACACTTAAATAGTAAATTTACCAGTATTGAATCAGCACTGAATAGTTATAACTATATAGTTACATGAGTATTCAATACTCTTGGGTCGGACCGCACCCACCTTATGAACTCGTTGAAAACACACCTATGATGCTGCTGCGTTGACAAAATCTTTCCACTGCCAATATACAAAGTGCTTCTTTAGTATTTCCTGCTAAAGCAGTTGTTTCCTGGAGCAGGTCTTACCACCATGACACAACCACTTCAGTCAGAAGGTGAAACAAATACCAGCCATGTGGTAATGCTATTTTGACTAAACAGGAAAAACCTGGCTAGCCTGGATCGCCCACTCCGCCGACTTATCGTGCTTGATCAGACAACTGAGTTACGATAGGTACCCAGAGATGTGAGCAGTGCTAAATGTCTGTTTGGTATGTCAGGGCCGTGCACGTGAGAAGATAGTGTTTCCGGAACGGTAGCTTTACTCGAATATCATAAGACGACAATCTGCACTCACTGAGATTTAAAGTTTCAGCGTGTAGAATTTTGTGACATCTAATGGTGAAGTTGCATGCTGCAGCTGAATAACCGTCACCTCACCATCCTCTTCAAATTGTTGAGAACCTGTGGTAGCCTTCAGTTGTCATAAAAACTCAATAGATGTTTAGTTTGACCAGTTTGGGCTACTGTAAAAAAACATGGCAGCCTCCGTAGAGAGGAACTGCTCCCGTTGTAAATATAAAATATTTAAATATAAAGGGCCCATTCAGGGGTAAAGAAGACAATTCGTACAATTTAGATGAAACACACTAGTGAAAACATAACTAGGGTTATTTTGTATTAAATTTTTGCCAATAGATCCCTCTCACCTAAATCTTACACACTGAACCTTTCAGTCAATAACAATCAGTTTTAAGAAGTGATTTATAAGGTGAGGAACGTTAGTCTTAACATCTCATATATATATATATATATAATATGTAAATATGTGTGTGTGTATAAACAGTTGGTTGCTTAATTTTACCAGTTCACAGTGAAAAGAAAACTAAGAATCATTCATTTTTCATGATTACATTACATTTCATTTTATTAAGCTGAGGCTTTTATCCCAAGCGACTTACAATAAGTGCATTCAACCATGAGGGTACAAACCCAGAACGGCAAGAATCAAGATGTACAATTTTCTTCAAGAAAGCCAAACTACAATGAACTATAGGTAAGTGCCATTTAAATGCTACTCAATCGCTACTTTTTTATTTTTTTATTCAAGGTATAGTCGGAAGAGATACAGTATATGTTTTTAGTTTGCGGCGGAAGATGTATAGACTTTCCGTTTTCCAGATGTCCATGGGGAGCTCGTAACACCATTTAGGAGCCAGGACAGCAAGCAGTCATGATTTTGTTGAGTGTTTATCTCGCAGTGAGGGAGCAACAAGCCGATTGGCAGATGCAGAGAGGAGTGAACAGGCTGGGGTGTAACGTTTGACCATGTCCGGATGTAGACTGGACCTGATCCGTTCGCAGCACGTTACGCATGTACCAATGTTTTGAAACGGATGCGGGCATCCACTGGTAACCAGTGAAGGGAGCGGGGGAGCGGAGGAGCGGAGTAGTGTGAGAGAACTGAGGAGGGTTAAAGACCAGCCGTGCTGCAGCATTCTGAATGAGCTGCAGCGGTCGGATGGCACTAGCAGGTAGACCTACCAGGAGGGAGTAACAATAGTCTACAGGCGTGAGATGAGCAGAGCCTGGACCAGAACCTGCGCTGCCTTCTGAAGTGAGAAGGGGACGTAATCACCTGATGTTGTGCAGCATGTATCTACAGGAACGTGTTGTTGCAGTAATGTTGGCAGTAAAGGCCGAATTATAGTCCTGCGACTGCAACCGCGGAAGGCCACGCAGTTGCATCGACGGACTCGTTTTGGTTTATGCTTCTCTAACGTGTTGCGCGTGTTGCAACGCAATTCACCGCCAGAACACTAGGCGGAGTAGCGTTGTTTGTCGAAGACAAAACACACAAAGAAGAGACGTCTTCTTCTTCGTCGACTGTTTATTTACATCGCCACTCCGGCTCCTCATAGCCTATTTCTGGCGAAGAAATCGGCCAGCCAGTGACGGGTTATACAAGTGGTCATACTTTCTGATCTCTTCTGCCAAGTGCTCTTCTATTTGGTCCATATTCGTTCTTCTAAATCTTCCGTGATATCCGCGTATTGTGGGGCATGAAATCGGAAACTAGACTCCGGACGGGATGTAGTAAGCAGACCAATCACAAGCCTTGCGGGCTGCGTGAGGCTCGCGTCGTTTTGTCGTATAGTTAGAAAAATTGGCGGACGCATGCAAGCCAGCAGAGGGCACGAAAGGGGCGTGTTGCATGTCTTGCGTGTAACCCGACTATAATTCGGCCTTAAGGGAGAGTCGACTGTCGAGTGTCACACCCAGGTTCCTGGCAGTCTGGGTGGGGGCTATGACGGAGTTGTCAAAAGTAATAGTCAGGTCGAGGGCGGGAGAGCCTTTCCCTGGAAGGATGATACAGCAGACAGTGAATGAATCATATCAAGAGCTGGTTAAGCTTTGTGAAACACATTATTTATAAAGTAAAGTTAACAGTCCTCTGACTCACTATGGCCTTCTTTTAAAGACTTTTTTAGAGATCCTGTGCCAACAGTGACCACAGTGTTCATTGTGATACTTAATCAATGGTGCGCTGCAGGAGCTGCAACGGGCCATGACACACGAAAACTAAGACGGTCAAACAGCTGAGGGAAACAAAATGTAGAGCTGAATCTGGTATATTTAAGTCTGCATTCTGCGTCACTGTGGTAGAGGCTGTTTACAGAGGACCAGAATGTAGATGTGTGTGTGTGTGTGTGTGTGTGTGTGTGTGTGTGTGTGTGTGTGTGTGTGTGTGTGTGTGTGTGTGTGTGTGTCTGTGTCTGTGTGTGTGTGTGTGTGTGCATTTCTTAATGTGCAAATATGTGTGTTCTTTTGAGCTACTGTTTTTGTGTTTAGCAATAAATATGCATAGCACATCTACTGTTTGTACTTAGGCAAAATAGATGGCATTGCTGGTGAGCAAAACATCTATCATTTCTGCCTCTGATTAATAGTTGTCCTGGGGACGGCTGCTCTGCGGAGAGAGAGAAAGATGAAGTGAGGGATGAGAGGAAGAGAAAGCGAGAGAGAGAGCAGACAACAGAGGCAGAGAAAGACTGAGAGAGGGAGAGAGAAAAGGACTCCTGCTGCCCAGGGGTCTGAAACTGTTTAGCAGAGAAACAGAGAACCCAGATTTCTGAATATCTCCTGTTCTGCTGCAATAGTGCGTTCAAACGTATTTATGAATTAAATCTGTTAAAACAGTGGAGCAATTGTACCCAAATCTTAATGTTGTTCTACAGTTGTAGGCAGATTCATTTACTCCAAATGTCCCATTTTTTCTCTGATTATACAAGCATCGTGAAAATTGTTTGTCATGCAATGGAAATTGTCGGCTACAGGATTTCTCACATATTCATTAACAAGTCCTACAGACATGACAGTCTGTGATCGGCTTCCAGATCAACCATATCCAGCGTTACAAACAGCCTTGACAAAAATGATTCAGCTGACTGTTTTGTGATCTGCCACTGCTATGGTTAACACAAGCATAACCCCTTCCAAGGTTATTATGTTGCAGTGGGTCCATTTCATGAAGGAATTCAAACCACTTGCTTTAGGTCATTACAAATTCACAGCTATGGTTCAGAGTCAAGAACTTTAAGAAGATAAAAAAAACAAATACTGATGTCGTTTGTCAAAATCACATGCTTTGTTGACTAACCCGACCTCTTCATCCACAAACAGGCATTGCAGTGTTAAAACCTTTCCTGAGGTACAACTGACATTATTTCCATAACCGCAGCTGTTGTCTCCCATAAATAACTTTTAAATACTATTTTTATATCACCAAATAAGTTGTGAGGGAAATATAACACCACAGACATTACGATTTATCAATAGAGGTTACATCCATGGAGTAAAACGATTTCGGCCACACAACCATTTTGGCTCCGTCTCAGTTTTAATCCCCTTCCATACTAACATTCAAATATATACACATGACCACTTGCAGACACTGGGCATGCGTATGCCGGTGTAAACAGGATTGGCCCGAACAGCAGCTCGTCTTCTACTCACATAAGCAGTTGTATCATTGTAAAATGCAAAATTTAACTGCACAGCAGCAGTTTGGCAAACAAGATAGGGTTAGATTAGAGTATATAAGCGTTATCATGTAAATTGTCAGACAGTTCTCAAAGTGGAAATTGGCGGCCAAAGGGTTGACCAAACATTTATCAATAGGCTATCTTCTATTTGCATTGCGCATATGTTGCACGTGTGTGTGTGTATGTGTTTGTGTGTGTGTGTGTGTGTGTGTGTGTGTGTCTGCGTGTGCGAGCGTGAGCGTGCCATCTGCTCGGCTGATGAGACGGTTAAAGGCAAACAAAGGACACAAGGCAAATAATGTAAATAGCTTTCTTGGCTGTCTCTATGACACAAGTCACTGTTATTATCTGGAGTGTGTGTGTGTGTGTGTAGGACTCTGTCTCTGCTATGCTAATAAGAAGCCACATGGAAATGTAGGTCACGACAACCTATTTTCTGCAAGACTTACACCCCCTTTCTGTGTAACACACATGTAGTGACGCATGCAAGCACACATGCAAAAAAACACAACACAAACACACAAAATCCCACATGACTTTTTAAAAACCAAGTTTTTAGTTTGAGCCATTTAAGAGTAGTGATGAGGTAAAAGGAAAAGGAGTGAGAGGAAATGATGCCACATTCCTGACACACACACATGCATATTGACACATGCACACACTCGACAGAATGCTCTTCTCATATAACAAAAATGAGCCCTGGTGAGCATCTTGCTGAGCCTCCACCTCAGCGAGGAGCCTGCGGTGGCGTTCGCCGGGCGTCCCATGGCATTGGCTCGGTTCTGATTTCACTAAGCTGAGTGAGCAGCCCCTGCTGCCTTCTTTTAGAATAAGTTTTGTTTTTACAGTGCAGTTCAAAGCAGGAGCAGGGTTCATGTGTTAGACAGGCTTCTGTGAGTCTGTCTATGGAGCTGTTTAAGAGTAAGGAAGAGCGGAGGAGAAGAGACAACAAACAATAACCCCCCCATCCTACTCTCCCGACAACACAGGCAGCTCTAAATTCATCATCCCACTGTGGCTATTCTGGGAACTTAAAATACCCCAAGAAATTAGAGAAACTTCATGCAGAGGTGTCTCCTGATCTGTTTCTCTGTGAGTCTCCCTCCCACCGTGTCTCTCTGCCAGTCAGCTGCTGTAGGTGTAAAGAGCGTTGCGAGTGGCTGTTTACTGTCTGTGTGGTATTATTCATATCTCTGACCCTCCAGCGCCCCCCCCACCCCACCCCTGAACACAAACACCTCCAGCTATCATGTCAGCCACTGTCCCCTTGTTGACCCCATCCTCGCATCACACGCAATTTAGCCAGGTAAGTCGAATTTTACACAGAGGTGACAAATCCGTTTGGAACTAAACGCATCTGGCAACTTGTTAGTCTCACTCCACTGCCACCAATCGTATCGCAGGAAATTTCATACATCTTACCTCTCTGTATACTGCAGAAATGAATATGTGACATGTCATTGTGAAGTGTCAAGACCCTGAATCTGAACTACCGTGATTCCCTAGAAATACAGGGACATTTTTAATGGCTGTAAAAGTTGCAGTTTAAATTTGTTTCCCCTGTTCGACTGTTACTGGAGTGAAGGCTTGTGCTGTGTCGTGAAGCTCTGGGATTGAATGATGTGGCACCAGTTCTCTCTTGTAGGGCACAGAGGAGCAGACAACCGTCTCTCTCTGATTCCCTGGTGTGACAACCCCCATTACCCGTCTGCTTAAACCCCCATCCCCCCCTGCCGCACACACACACACACACAAGCCCTCGGGGCAGTGGGAGGTCACAGCGCTCGGTGCTTGCTGGCAGTGGTGTGCTAGGGAGTGTGGGAGACATGCAGCAGAGACAAACTACTGAGATGCCAAATTTATGCACGCACTAGTGTGGGCATGCATGCTGGCAAGCGTGCTCCTGTGCATGTTCTGGAACAGAGAATTAAAAAATGTGACAGGGCAGGGGGGAGCGGGGAAATTAAGGGTGGTATTAGAGAGAGGGGCTGCTAAACGGAGAGTGGGGATGGTAGAGGTGAAGGAGGAGGAGGCGCTTGGCACGGCATGTTGTCACGGGATCCACCGAGGCATGTTTTTGGCGTGGTGGCTGCCTTCATGCTGATGATGCAATTTCACCGCCTGCCTGCCAAGTCGCGGGCGGCGCATGTTCCTCTGCTGCTGCCAAGGCCGAGGAACCTTATCGGAGTGCGGCTGCAGTTCGCCGTGGCCCCTCCAGGTCTAGTTTCTGGGATTGGGGTACCACAAAGCCTGTTACAGGAACAGCTAGATGCCACTCTCACTTCCTCAGTCGCTCCGGGGTCCAACAGTGGCCCCACCGTCCTCCTCAGCACTGTCATGGTAATTTGACTCTGTCTGAGGAGGGCAAAGCCAATATGTTGTGGTGGTGGGGAAGCAGAGGATGGCAGGGTGATGCATGCAGGAGGGTGGTGCATCATGTATAATGGAAGAGAGAGAGAGAGCGTGAGCAGACAGGATGTGACCACATGTTTCAGTGTGGCTCTGTTGGGTCGGGCCTGTAGTCGTTAGTGGTTCCCATCTAAAACTGAGCAGGGACTGGACTGATCCAGAGCAATTCTTCCTCCCAGTTATCAATAATGGGGATCGACTGGTGGTGACATTATAGCCATGTTCATCTGTGTTGTATCAGCTGGAATATATCAGTGCCGAGGGAACGGAAGCCAAGGCATGGCTTTCTGTGTAGTGGCACATCTGGGCTTTAACGAACTAAAACTTTATTCGTAGAAGTCTTATTTTTCATCTCAACCACACTTTAAAGTCAACCTTGTTTATTCTGTCAAACAACCAACCCAACTAACCGTCTCTCGGTGTCTCACTTCCTATGCGCTTTCCGCTTCCTTTTCCATGTCCGCTCAGTATGACGGGATTACAGCCATGGAATATGGTCGTCAACACAACTCTCTCTTCCCTGATTGTGAGTGGATAGGGACTCTCACCCACACATCAAAAAATGTGTTGCCTTCCTGTGTGTGTGTGTGTGTGTGTGCGCGCGTGTGCGGGCGTGTGTTTGTGTGAGCACACGGCAGGCGTGTGTTCATGCATGTGCGTGTTAATGCTGCGGTGGGGCTGTGGCACTTCCCACAGGAGGAAAACACATGAGAGCGTTAACACCACCTCCCTCTCTCTCTCTCTCTCTCTCTCTCTTTCTCTCTCTCCCTTTCTGTCTCTCTCTCTCTCTCTTTATTTCTCTTTATTTCTCTCTCTCTCTTTCTGTTCCTGCCCTTCTCCCCAGCCTCTCTCACCCCCTCCCCTCTCTCCTCCTTTGGTTCTTAAAGGCACAGCGACAAAGCAATCAGGTAGAGAATACAAGTGAAGGAGAGAAAACACAGTTCATGCAACACACACCCCTCTCTGCGCTGCACAGCGTGTTTGAGTTTAGATGATGATCTAAAGACAAATCACTGTTATGATTTGTGTGTGTGTTCTCAAGGACAGTTCATGGTTTCTGTGTCTGCGCGACGTAAATGTCTTCATTCGCCCAAGTCAGTGAGTCTGTCCACACAAAGAGACCGAACTGGACGTGGTGTTACATGATCCGTATATATGCACCACATGTGTGGCGTGTGTGTGTGTGCATGTGTGGGGGTATGTGTGTGTGTGTGTGTGTGTGTGAATGACTTTAAATAGACCCACTGGTTTGTCACTAAAAGCCCCACACTGTGATATCGGACCACCATTGCATCCACCAAAGAAGTTATGTTAACATCTGTGTCTGTTTGTTTGTTTGTTTGTTTGTTTGTTAAACCCACTGGATCGATCCCCGTGAGACTTGGTGGAAGTATGCGTTATATGCATCAGGGAAAATACTTGATTATGGGTTGGATCCAGACATTCATTTTTGGTAAATTCTATTGATATAATACATTTTACTAATAGAACTAGTGCCACTCGAGTTTTTTTTAAATGACAGCTATAGATTTGACGATGTTTCTCATGTCTCTTTCTGTTCATACAGACAATAGCAGCTGCTTGTGATTAACACAGAAACACTGGTTCATTTCCAAGTGGCCTCTCCACTGACTCAGAGATGGTTGTTGTAAACCACTGTGTAGTTATTCTATATGAGAAGGCTTCACTCGTCTCATCTCACTGCTGCTTGAAACTACAAACCTGACCATCATTTCTTTATTTCATTTATCACGGTGGTGGTAAAGCCTCATCTATCCCTGGTAGAAGGTTCCATTGATGGAGAGGTAGCTTTAGCTGCTGTCAAATCAGAGGTAATGGCACATAGAAGTTGAAAAGAAAAATTGGAAAATGTAACACAGATGCGTTTCGGCCATTAAGGCTTTTGGGCTGTCAAACGCAATATGTTGAATAGTGTTTTTAAAGTTTGAAATGACTTTGAACGCTTTTACGAGGCGGCCTGAAGAGATGTAGGGGGATTGATTTTATTATTATTTCTTTCATGTGTTCCTCAAACCTGTGCATGAAGAGGAGAGGCATGAAAACCAGCGAGTGCCAATGCGCTCCTTATTTCTTTGTCTCTAATTATGGGAGCGCTGTAGAGCACGGAGTCTTTCTTTATCGCAGCAGAGGCCCACAATAGCCGCTGGGTGTCAGATGCATGAAGCGAAGCGAAAGGGGGGGGTGCATCGGGGCGGGTGCATCGGGGAGTTTGGGAATGGCACAGACGAACCTGGTGACCAAGTGGGATGATGCAAATCAAAAAAGACAAACGGACAGGAAGGCAGGCGGACAGACGTATACACTGGTTGGTAGGCACGCAGATGGACGGACAGACAGACACAATAACAGACAGACCGGTTCATATTGAGGATAACAGAGTGAGGTTATGAAAGCAGTTGGCTTACGGCTTCAAAAATCTTTCACCAGCAGTAGATGTTCATCAGGACTATTCCGCGCAGAGGGACATCATTTTTTTTATCGTTATGTCCACCAAGGAGTTTAAGTCTTTTTGTTGGTTGGTTTGTTTGCTTGTGAGCAAGATTATGCAAAGGTACTAGCTAGAATGTGTTATAAATCCGGGAAGAATCCCAACAAACTTTGGACAGGATCCGTATCTGTAGGCGGATCCAGTTTTTTTTTATTTTTATGGCTGTTTTTCACTGATCTCCCAGGAAATAATGTTAGAATTGTAATGAATTTTTTTTTTTTTAAGTGGTTGTGGGCAATTTGGTGCTGCATGAATAAATGGAAGGGAAATCTTGGGTAGGGTTGGTTTATGAAACCTGGTGCCAATCAGAAACCGGTTTCTCCTCAACCTATTGGTCCAAATCACAAGACAGATTACAGCTCCTCATTTCAGTTACAGATAACATAAACATCACCACGCGTGTCCAGTTAATGTGTTGAATTTCAACTTCCAATTTACCTTGGCAATAAAAGAATGCTGTATTATTATCTACCATTGTTTTAGTCCTGTTTTAAAAGCATCGCTTGACCACAGGTGTTGGAGAAAACCCAAATGATACCAAACCTTTCTGTTGAGGTATGAACTCTAACGCATACCATTCTAGAAACATACATTTAAATATGTTCCCAGTGTCTTCTGTGAGCTTTGTAAAAATATGTACATGTTGGAATAGAAATCTGTAAATATAGTTTATATGTTATGATGATGAAGCAACAAAACAAACGGAACCTATTCCTTCATGACATTTGACACCTATTCATTTGACAGATTGACAGCAGGGGTTGAATATGTGTTTCATCTTAACAATGGCTGAGCAGTTTATTGATTGATATCCCCACTCAGTTTCCTGTTTGAATTTCACACTTAAACAAATTAACAGCAATGACTTTGCCACATGAGCGATTCGAGCAACTCATTCATGCACATGAACTTCCTGCAAAACTGTTGACCCAATCAGGGAGATAAAGAGGAGGGGGGGCAAAGCGGCATCTGAGTGAAGCCAGCCTCCCTCCAGGAATCCTCTTCACCACTGTGTATGTAAAAGTGCAATTTCTCTTCAATAAGTCAATGATGTCAAGGAGGAGGAAAGAGAAACGGAGAGTGAAGGATGTGTGCCTGTGTGTTTTTCTTTTACATGCCCTGGGAAGCTCCTCCGCCACACACACACTCACGCACACACACACACACAAACATTACCTACACATGCACACATGCAGGCCCCAGGGACGCCTCCCGAGGCAGGTGCAGAGAAATGGGCTGAGAAAGGCATCCATTCGCTTGGCAATGAATTATTCAACCTGTTATTAATTATAATTTGGCCTCACAAAGGCTGGGGCTGGGGGAATTCCTCTGTTGGTCTGGACCGGGGCTTATTGTGTTTTTCCTTCCCGTGCAGGCCCATGTCGGGGCGGAGCAGGGACCTGGTGGGGTTACTGGATGCCTGCACGTCTTATGTGGACCTTCGCTGCTGGTGCTGTTGCATAACATGAGGGGAAGAAGCTGCAATCTGCAGAATGGCGCAGCACAACAAGATTTGAGAACACATTTCAGGGTGAAGAAAGTCAATGTGGTCACGGGTTGCTCAGTGGTTTTACTTTTGCATTGTTTGCCTGAGTGAATTAAAGGCCACCCAACAGAGAGAAAAAAGATGGGAGAAGACGCAGGGTCAAACTGCTCCTGTTTCGATAAAGGCTCCTCCCAAAACTGATATGGGCTGTCCATGTAGAAACACGTAATCACGGCTCTTGTTTTCATATCTCTAACATTAATTCCTTTTGTTAACCTGACGCTGTGTAACTACATACCAGTGATAGATATCCTTCTACGAGCTGTAGTACTTGAAATTGGACTTTTATCCCACTTATCACACATCATCTCTATTATTACTCTAGACCTTTGACGTCAAACCCGTATTACTTTATCAAATGGATTAACCTGTGGCATGTCACCAGTATAAAAAATGTCTCTGTTGGTTGTCTTGATAACTTAGCTTCCCTCTTTTCTGAATATTTTATCCAAGCACACAAGTGAAACCATAAAGCATTGTTGAAATCTTGAAGTGATACAATTTCCCCTACAGCTGGTACATAATGAATCTATGTTTTCAAACCATTAACAAGATAAAAACTTAAACTCTAGACCGCATATATGAAATTTAAAATATTCAGCCCCTGACTTCATTATTGTACTCTAAATTGCTGTTTGATTTATGCAGAATCTAGCCACTGATTAATACAATATCAAATAATTATACTTCAGACCACTGACTGTATATGAAGATGAACAAGATGATCTTTCAAGTGTCTTGATCCTCTCCAGTGGCTGGCTGCAGTGTAGGCCATAAACCCTGCCTCCTCTGTGTTAGTGGATGGAACATGGACCAAACTAAAAACAGTCCATAGCAGGCCGAACCAAAATGAGATGGTTTGGTCTTCTTATCGGGTCACCAGCTTGTCCCGCCTTTACAGTTGTTGCCTAGCAACAGAGCTCTGGACAAGCAAGTTCTTCAGTTGGTTAAAAACACTGAAAATATATTTTTTAAAGCATGTGTACTATTAGCTGTTCGGTTGAGTTCACCCATTTAAAATTAATTCTTCTGTTGCCTCGCTTGCTTCCACCATTACGTATTTGAAAAACTGTGAATCGCAATGAATCATGGGATATGTTGGGCCAGGAAGGATCCACCTGGTGCAGCCTCCATTGCTCCGGGGTAGAAGGATGCATTTGAAGGAGCCTATGAATTCAACAGTCTAGTCGCACAGATGTGAAGCAATTGGTCTTCAAATGCAGCCTCTTAAGGAAACGGCCCCTGACTTGAGACATTATATATATCATATACTGATCAGTGTGAGCAGTAAACTAACCTGATGATTCAACATGCTATAGGTAATTAAAACACGACAAGCACGTGCTGCCTTTAGGCTGACGGCTAATCTGAGATGCTCTTATATGAGCTGGTCCCATTCGATGATATGGAACGGCCGCTGTGCCACCTCCCTGCAGCTGTTTTTTTATTTTTTTAATTGGAGTCTGAGGTGTAAGAGCAGCAGGGAAAGCAGATTGCCTTCAGGTCACTGTGGTGTCAGAGTTGGAATGAGTAAGAATAGCCAATCCCCTTTTAGCCGAAAAAGGAATCAGCTCCAAAGATCTAATAATGACTCAGGCTCTGCGCATGATGTTAAATGTTGAGTTGAAGCTGTGCTCGAACTGTGGGGCGATCGTGTCAGAACACTGAGTCTGACTTGGCACCAGAGACGGCTGCTTAAGCCTCCTCTGTGATATCCAACAACGCCCTTGATTAACTCATCGCTTCTGGTTCCACATTCAACCTCTTCATTTTGGGATTGTTTGATAATCAGGGTCACTAAAGGTTGTGTGTCCTTTACTGCTCAGCAAGATGATTCAGGCTGCACTTTGCCTGAATACAACAGTTAAAACAATTAATAATTAATAAAACGCTGCATAAACTATGACCTGAGACACTGATTATCTATCATCAGACCAAACACCCACCAGTGGATGTTCAAAACAAGCCGTAGCTGAATTCTATTCTTAGTTTGACAGCACTTCTACCAGTGATGAATATTTCAAACATTTCTCAAGCAGCTTCAAGTGTCTGGTCTTTTCACATTAAGCATCGTTTGGGAGATGGTGAAAATGTGTTTTCCTGTGTCCAAATGACCTGTGCAGACAAACTCCAAGATCTGAGCTGTCAGCTCATCAAACAACATGGGTTGTTTGATGAGACCCAGTGAGGAGACACAGATTGCCCTTGTGCAGGAAGGTCAAGAAGTTAACGGTCACTACGATACATTACATTACATTATATCAGAAGTCATTTGGCGGACGCTTTTATCCAAAGCGACTTACAATTAGTGCATTTAACATCTCTGAGGGGCTATTTAGGGGTTCCGTTTCTTGCCCAAGGACACTTCGGCATGCAGATGGGGAAGACTGTGGATCGAACCCTAATCTTATTGCAGTACTGAATAAGATTCCGCGAGAAGGTAAACAAGGAAGTGATGATGCACAACAAGCTGCTCTAATCTACAAAAATAATGGAAGAAGTTAATGATGCCATGGAAAGCACATGATAATGAAGCACAAAACATTACTCTGAATCGTTCTCGACAATGTAAAACATTGAACAATAGGAAGCAGAGGTTCTGTTTCACACCGCAAAGTAACTGCACTCATACAGATGGTCCTTATGGGTTGTTACCTAGCTATCGTAGCATGTATAGGTACATTGCATAGACTGTATGTATGTGCAGCCTTATATCTGTATTCCATCAAATGAGCAGCAGAGGGCGACTCCACTGGTTGCGAAAAGAAGTCAGTTTCTAAAGAAGTCCTTGTTTAATTTCATCGTATTGTAATCAGGAAACATTCTCACAAAGTTTACGGTCTGAAGCGCTAGTTTCAAGTCGCATTCAATACAGAATAATGTTCACTTTGTAAATGAAGGTCACATTTAGTCACAAAATACACAATAAAGCATGGTATGCATTTGGACGTGGATACCATTAAATTGACAGCTAGCACCCTCCAATAGTTGCAGGTCTCACAGACAGGCTCACCGCCCACTCCTCCAAATATGGTTACGATGGTTATTAAGATGGCGTCGGACAAATAGCCAAACTCAAGGCTTCAAACAGCAGCTAACGAGCCAATAGGTTACGTCAGGGTGGCTTTCTACTTGGTACATTTCCTATATGAAAGTGGAGATAATGCAATTTTTATATAATGATTTCCTTCTATAAGATATGTGTATGGGAACAATGATACACTTACATATTGAGCACATTTTAACTTGGAGAAAGATTGTTGTTATGCTTAGGAAAAACAAACTGGCATATGTGACAGCACAAACTCCAATGTGCTGCATGACAGTGAGATGTGCAGCTCATCCATCCGCTAACGTCACTCTCACCTTTACTTTCTGCTTTACTGTACGTGACATGCTTACTCTTGAAAAATTGCTGACACCATCTTAGGAAAAACTGTATTTGACTAATACTTAAACTGCTTTGACCTATAACGCAGCCCGCCACACGGGGGCGAAGTAGATGTTTTGGCTTCACTTATGCAAGGCTGTTGAAACACCCATCTTGATGTAAAGGATGGTGTCCATTTTCAACGTGGAGGAATTCCTCCTATCATGGCGGTGGAAAGTTTACAATGTCATCCATGTGATACCATGTCCCTCTTTAACGCAAACTAATGTCACATCCAGTACACTGAAAATGTCCGTCTGTAGTGACCTTCACATGTGATCTTTTTGAATAGAGCCCATGATTCATTGGTTAATAAAGAATCAACCAGTATGAGCTTTTATGGATATAGTTGTAAATATTTATGTTAACATTTCACGTTATCTAAAAGTTCTGTATATTTTGTTATTCTGTTTATTTATAGTTATTTGTGGTAGAGTTTATAATTAAAATATCCACCGATACAGCAATATCAGACCCCTAAAATCGGTCAGGTCATATTTCTTAACCCACCAACCACAGAGATATTTCTCGTGGCCATGCTACGCTATGAAATGACTGTTTTTTCTTTGACATGGCAACATATGCCACTTTTATTAAGCTTATTAGAAGCTTTCGATATTTTAAATTCATGGGAAAAAGCCGTGCATCACAGAACACATCACAGCGCAACACAATATGGACACAGTATTTCCACTAATCGTCAACATGTATGTAACATGTTCAAACGACGGCGGTGCCCTCATTAGTGTGAGAATATCTTGAGTCAAACTCCTGGAATGTAAATTATTTCTTAAGGAGGAAAAACAAGTATTTTAACCGGCCTCCCCAAAAAGGAGCTGGGGCCTGTACCCAGCATGCCTTTCTCCATCTCCCCTCCCTCTATTCTTTCCTCATGTTTCTGAGGTCAGCAAACAAGAAGTGTGCGTTCCCCTTTAAGGAGCCCCCTCCGTTTGCACAGCGGCGGGGGGACGGGCTGTTCTGCGGAACAGCGGCTGAGGAAAAAAAAAAAAGGAAAAAAAATCCAACAGCGGACGGTTTCAAGTCCCCCCCGATAGAAACTGTGCCTGATTTGTGGCCAATGTTGGAGATGTAAAAAAAAAAAAAAAAGAGAGAGAGAGAGAGACAGAGCGGGAGGGAGGGAGGGAGCGAGGGAAGGAGGAGGAGGAGGAGGAGGAGGGAGTGAGAGAGGGAGGGGAGGTGAGGGGAGGAGAGGAGGGGTGGGGGGCAGGAAAAACACTAAAGGGGTAGCTATGGAGATGGAGCGTTTTCCTGGCTGCTTTCTTTGACAGGTGTTGAGTGGGACAAAAGTCTTAAAACAGAATCCAGCATGTACGCCAAAGGTAAAGGAGCCGTCGTCCCTTCCGACAGCCAAGCGAGAGAAAAGTAAGTGAGCCCCGGACGCACGGACCGGACTTTTTCTTTTTCTCCTTCTTTCACCTGCTTTTTTCTCTATTACTCTCATTATTGGTATTATTGTTGCTATAGTTGTTATCATCGTGCGAGATCATCATCGTGCCGGAGAGAGGAAGAGAGAGAGGAGGGGAGGCAACTTTCTGAAGTAGCTAGTGTAATTTAAAAAACAGCGTAGTGTACGAAAAGTGCGCTCCTGCGTGCGCTTTACCCCCCAACCCTCCTCCTCCTCCTCCTCCTCTGCTTCGACCACCTTAAAGGTGCGACTCTTAAACTTTTCTTTAAATTTGATTTCTACCTCTCCATTGCACTTTTTTTTTTGTGCACGGGATAGCCAAGCCAACACGGTGCATTCGCGCAACAACGTGTTTTATTGTGCAGCAAAGTGCTGCGTTTACACGAGGAGATAAAAGAAGAAGAAGAGGAATAAAGAAGAAGCAGGAGCGCCTTTTCCTTTTTCACTCCGGGTGAAACATGTCTCTGTGGGGGGGTCTGTGCTCGGCTGTGGCTACTCATGCTCCGAGGAAACTTTAGTGAGCTGAAGCTGCCGGATGGTCGGATCATCCCGTGTATATGTGTGTTTTTTACATTTTTGTTAGAAATAGAAAGTGGCAGCTCTACTCCGGAGATGCTCCTGGAGGCGTTGTGGTTGTCAGCGGTGAGGGGGTAAAAGTTTTGTCCCAGTCGACAGTCCTGCAGCAGCAGCAGTGATGGTGCTAAAGTTTGTAGCCTCCACACGCCGCCAAGGAGACTCATGCTGCTCCGAGCATTATTCTGTGGTTCATTATTCTTATAATCAAAATCCGTTCATGAATGTGTTGTTTAGTGTGCGTGGACATATCTGCAAACATGGCTGTGATGCGATTCGAAAAACAATGGAGCCAAAAACAAATTTATATCTTAATAAAATTTCGCAAAAATATTATAATGGTGTTATATTTAGTTTTCAAAAGCATTTGTGGTGCATGCATCCTCGCTTTAAAAAAAATATTATTAAAAAACCCTTTCCAAGCATCCCTCTCCCCTCCATAGACCCCTTCCCACGCCTGCTCTTTTATTTTCATGCTGTCCTGATCACTTCTGTGTGGGACCATCCAGAGCTGGACCTCCTCTGCATCCCGGCACCACCGATCAGCACAGTCTATTATCACCGGGAGCTATTTTTAAAAGCACGAAAACGGTCCGAGGTGAGAGGAGTGAGCAGGGAACCCTGCTGGGATGAAGTAGTGATCTGAAAAAACACTGCCAGGTCCCGGGAGGCTGTGCGTGTTACACAGCACCTCATACAGCTGTAATAGAAAACCAAATTTCTTTAGAGACTATCGCATTTATTTATTTTTTTGATGCATCGCTGTGTCCCATTGAATTGATTAAGCTTTGGAGACACGTTGGCTCGCTTATTTGCTCAGTGTAAGCCTCCTCAAATAGGACTTTGGACACGTGTAGTGCCACCAGCATTTAATTTCACCCTGAAATCACATCAGTTTATTGGAAAATTGAGCAGCTCTCCATGTGTTTGCGTCTGCTGCGTTGAGGTGGAGTGGGGGGGGGGGGGGGGGGGGGGGGGGGGAATCCTAAATGAAAACAGTCCCATGTGGCTTTATGAACAGCAGGCAGCGTGACCTTTGAACCGGCGTATGATGCTTTAATATTGCATATGAACCGCGAGCACGCACGTCGATCTGCTCTTACGCCTGTTTGTGTGCCCTGGCTTCATCGCTCAGTTTGCGACACATTGAAATGAAATGTGTTCTTTAAACACTGTGGGGTATTTTTGACATATTTTTTGTTGTTGATATTCTTGCTTTGCTCTGTTCCATGTGTTAGCCGGAGAGAACTCAGTGCACAGTGTATTCCAAATGATAGTGTAGGAGGATGATTAAATAAATAAATCAAATTAATTAACTCATAAGAAACACAAGTCTTTTGAGAGGTGGAAATGATGAATACGTCTGTGCTGAGGCTGCTCATCTTGAATTTAGCCTTTTGCAGTTCATTGCATCAGAAGCTCCACAGTTAACATCATTTTGTGTATTGTATTTAAAACTGTGTATATATTTAGCGATTAGCTTGTGTGCATCGCTCTCTTAGTCTGTGTGTCACAGGCTGATAGTCGTTGTCCAGGCGTAATGGCCGATGCTTGCCCTCTCGCCCTCACCTGTCCTGTCACCCTAACCTGCCCCGCAGGGCCAACACATGTTTCCTTGTAAACGTGGAGTTCACGACAGCTGCCTCAATGCATCACTGAACGAGCTCATATTCATATTTACATATTCATACGGCTCTTTACATATTCAGATATTGAACAGAGGGTGCCCCGGATGGACCTCTTGTGCTCAGAGGGCTGATAATCGAGTTGTATACTTAATTGAATTAACAATAAATTAGTGGCGTGACCTGTATATCTGCCTCTCCCGGTTTCATAAAGTATATTTGGAATCAGTTCTGGAGAGAAAATACTTACAACACGGTGCTTCAGTGGGAATCAAGTGTCAAACTGTTTTTATGCATCCAACTTGTTGAATGAAAAAGAATAAATGAAAAACTGGTGAAAAAGAAAATTTGTCCTCGTTTGGTACATGAATGCATGATGAGTTTTGTGAACTGCTTCTTTGTGTAGTTTCTTCAATGAAGTTTGGTTGTATTGATAGTAACATTTGACAGTGCTGTATGATTCCATTCTAAACACACTTCAGACGGCGAGGGCTTGCACAACGTGTTTCCTGACGCCAAACTTATAAGTTAGCAGTCGGGTGTCGTCGTGAGTGGCAGCCAGCAGCTGAGGAGTTTCAGGGAAAGTGGGTGACAACCTCAATCTGGAAGCTTTGGAACAGCCAAACATACTGTATCTATATTATTAATGATAATAATAAAAAAACAAATCGTTTTCTTAAAGTTCTGACAGCTGCAGTTTACGTCACATATTGCAGTGTCAGTGTTTCAGGTGAGCTCCTGTTGCGATCCTCCCCATAAAACCATAGGAAACAAAGCTAAGTTTATTTCGTTGTTATAAAGCTGTTGCCTTAATACATGTGACCCGCTGTGCACAGGTGTGCAGCTTTCCACTCTGAATCCTCCAAAAGTAAGAACCCTGTAGAAAAACACATCCTTCTGTGGCACTGAACACTTAAGTTAGCCGCCACCTGAATGCTGCACAGTCGCTTTCAGGTGTAGTAAACAAAATGTTCCAACATGCCGGATCAAGTGTGTATTTAAGCTCACAACTTTGTACAAATGCTCTGTGTTTTTCTTTACATTTTCTGTAAAACCTTGGAACTCAAAAGTTGAATCCCACCTGTTCAGAAGCACGACACAGAGGAGTCACACGTAGGTTTAGCATTATTTGGATTCTTCCACACAGCCAAGGCCTTCGCCATACAAATGGAATCGAGCTGCCCGCTGTCGCTGCTGTAAGATCACAGGTATCAAACATGAGGGGGGAGTGAAGTCTTTCCTTTTCACATCCTTGAAAAGTATTATTGTGAATAGATATTGAGTTAAAAAAAAAGAAAGAAAACATGCTAATAATAATTATGCAGATAGAGGAGAACCTGGTGCCCTTATGACCAAAGAAATTAATTACTCTTCACATTTTCTTACCGGTGTTTTTATTACATTTAATTTGAACAGGGGAAACACAGCCGGTTTAATATTAATGTCACCGTATTATTTAGTCTATGGAACCTCTTTGAAATGTGCACTGATGAATCTGGCTTCTTAATTAAATGTGCCATTCACAGCAATATTTCATTCATGATCAAACATCTTATTTTCTAAAAGCCTGTTTAATAGTTTCTAAAATAATCCTGTCGACACGTTTGTTTTCTAATTCCCTCTTGTTTGTTTGCAGACATTTTTTATGAGTATTTCTTGATTTTTCTGGGAGGGAAAGAAACTTCAAGTGTAAAGTTAATCAGTTTGTTTTGAACATGGGCTTCTTTACATCCTCTACTCCTCCTCTGGCTCCGCCCACGTGTTTACATGCAGTCTAATGGGGATCTTCAGCTCTGAATGCATGGTTTTGATTCTACACAGATGGCACTGCCATCTGCATTTTAGTCTTTTGATGGGAGCATAAAGGGCTGTGCACTAACATAGGCAGGAACACTGCACTAAAAGTAAAGAAACCCCTGATTTAGCCCCGGCACCCTTTGGCTCACTGTGCTCTTCATTCAGACATGTCAACAGTTAATTAATGTTGCCTTTCGTCAGCCGCTTCGGGTGCATCCGCACAGATTTGGTAGTTTTCTCACTTGAAATAAGGAGACAGTATAAATATTGAGGCTACGTGCCTGAAGTTGTTAATCAGTCTGGTTAGAGAGCAAAAGTGTGTGTGTGTCTTTTACTAGAACACAAAGAAAAGTATTTGTCTCAACAGACAACAGATAAGAAGGACTTCACGTTGTTCTCTTTGGACACATTCTTCCTGGTACATTACATCACATGCACTGAAGGTCAGACATTTTCCAGAATTTTTATACAGGGGCTTGTGATAATGCAAATATCCGAGTCAATTGTGCCAGGAAGTTTCTGGAACTTTAAAAAAATTTAGGGGATATGTCTGAGTGAGGCCACGTGAGAATACAGCAGGAACATCTTCAAATTCACAGTGGATGGAAAATTGTAATATTACAAATATGTCAGGATGAAAAAGAGTGTGGCCAATACATGTAGAAGACAGTGCCGTCATGTCCTACCTCCTGCCCTATCCAGACCCCCCCCCCCCCCTCACCTGAACGCTCTACATATCGTCCTGTTGTTGTGAACACGTCTGATAATCTCCTGCTGTTTTCTCCCAATGTGAGCGTCACACTCTAGGGGAATGTCCATTTTCCTTTTCATGTCTGTAAAACACTGTTAACTGTTGTCCTGGTTGACTGCTGTGCTGATAACAGAAGTATGTCAGCTATGTCACTATAATCTCTTATAACACGTCAGAATAAATCTCTCTGCTTTTCCTCCTCCTCTTAAACAAAAGTGTATCTGTGAGTGAAAATCAACAAGTTATTGTTATTATTTGAAGTGTGTGAGGTTAGAGGATATTTACAGGTGAGTCAATAGGTAACGTCTCAGTCAAGCACATGTGAGAGGAGTGTGTGTGTGTGTGTGTGTGTTTGTGTGCGTGTTTGTGTGTGTGTGACCGTGTGTGGATTAACCCGTGGCTAAAGCCATGCATGTTTACATGCTCATAGACCCTGATTTGTTTTGACAAAGGAACTGCCATAACAAAGCCAAGCAAATATAAACAGTGTGTGCAGTGGGAATAAGCTTCAGTGCAACAGCTTCACAGCATCACAGGCGTCTGGAAGAGACACCCAACCTATCATTCACCTCCGAGTGATACATCATTACGTTCACACCTGTTCACCGCCACTGTGTCAGTTCTATACTGCTTTTATAAGGTGTCCATAAATATTTGATATCCCGGAAAAAGAGCGTTTTCTGTTTATTCTCCGCGTGTTACGTTAAGGACGCCGCCGACTCCATAAATTATGCATGGCATGTATCTTCATTCTTCTCTGAAAAAGCATGGATTGTACAGTATGTGAAAGCAGACGCGGTGACGGGCACAGCTTAATCCTCTGCCATCACTTCCTCCACGCATACCTTACCTCACCCTGCTCCTGCTCCCGCTGCTGAATTATTGAAGCCAAGACATGAAAGTTAATTTGCTAACTGTCTGTGCTTTAGCTGGCTAAACTCGGCTGAGAGGCCCATCGTCTCTGGAGGCGGGTGAAAGAAAAGGTGGGGGGGGGGGGTGGATGGGGCAGCCCGGGGGCAAAATGTCAGGTGCGTTTCCTGGGGACGAGGCGATGGGAGAGAGTGCCTTGATGTGTGGACATGGAGCAAAGTGCTAGTTAGGCCACATGAGGTTAGAGGAGAAGATCAGAAATGGTGTGGTAGATTTTTTTTTTTTACAGCCTCAGCTCCAGTAAAAAGCAGGAAAACTGCTGCAACTGATCCTGTAGCTTAAGAGCGGGAGCGTGAGAAACAGACAACAGATGCACCGCTTGGCTTTGTGGTCTTTTGAGTGTAAACTCACACACCAGCTTTACATCACCAGCCTTGATACCCAGTCGGCACTCAAAGCAAAGGTCAAACGCTCTTCCTCCCACTCATCTGTGTCATTTGCTCCGTTCTCCCTTATTGTTAAATTTGCGGACGCCAAAGGAAGGAGAGAGTGAACAGTGCACGAGAGGAAATGTGAGATGTGAGATGCATGGACGGCCGTGCGGTTGTGGTTTGCCTGCTTGTAAGAATCTCATCTTTTATTCCTGAGTGACACGTGTAGCAACAGGGGGGGGGGAAGGAATTCAGGTTCACAGTGTCCGCAGAGGGAAACGCCGCGGCCGTGACCTCCGCTTTCCCTCTGACACAGCTCTCCTGCGCTGAGCGTTCACCTCCATGTCTCCTTTACCTACCTGCCCTTCCTCCGGTTCTGCTCCATCAGCTTGCAGAAGAGGAAAAAGTCTCCTCCCCAGCCAAGTTACACTTACCGCTTCTGACAGAGTAACAAAAGGTGTCCCCTGAAGCCTGGATTGAATGAGTGTTTTTAAATAATGCATTGCAGCTGGGGCAGGTGCCCATCGCTAGGGCATTGAGCCCCTCAGATCACGCCAGGCTCTGCCATAAAATTTTCATTGCCGCAGTGCTCATGGGAATCTCTGTTCGATTCTGTACAGTGTGGACAGGGCGTATAGGAGCTGACGCCTGCCGCAGGGTATTTCACAGTATTTTTTTTTTACACTTTACACCAACGGACTCCCCATTTTACCCAGAGTCTGGGAAAACTTAAATGCCCCTTAACAGTTCAGGGTGGAAAACGGAGGTAAATATTTACGTCAGCGTTACAGTGAAACAAAAAGACAAATCTTAACCTGAAGAAATGCTACATCCAGCCTCATTTCAGCAGTTTCAGTTTGATTCACTCACCAAAATGCAGGAAAACACCGCTGCCAACATCCTGACGAGAGACCAGAGGACCTGTGGACTAGCGAATTATTACCATGTGCTCACAGCTTTTAAGTTTATGAGCACCAGTGGAATATATGTGGACGTCTTTTGTCCTGGGTTTTGTCCCTCAGGCAAGAGGCTGCTTTAACTTCTGCCAAGAGTTTGTCGGGGCCCGAGAGAAACTCTGCAGCCACTACTTCACTATTTAAAAAAAAAAGAAGGTTTGTTCTATTTTCATTCACAATTAACAGTATTTAAAAGCAACATCAGCAGTAATGGACAGCTACTGTTTGTTGGATACTGTTAGTTATTAGCCTTCTTATGAAAATCAACTTATTTGATACTAATTTTGGAAAAGTAGGAAATTGCTTTTCTTATTTGGTTTGGAATAAGAAGCAAAACTTTTGTAAACAGCAACTTCATTACACACTGATCAGTTTCACTTGTGGCCACCGGGACAACTGCGCTTTTTGAGATCCATATTAATCACAAGTATGTATATCTTTTTGTTGGTTTGTTTGTTAGTTAGCAGGATTACACAAAAACTGCAGGACGGTTTACTTCAAAACGTGGTGGAAGGTTGAAGTATGGTCAGGGAAGAACTTATCAATTGTATGTGGATGCGGATCAGGGGCCAGATCCAGGAATTATTTTTCACATTCATTGCGAAATAGGTCTTTTTCAATGTTTTCTGGATGCTGAATTTGTTTGTCTAATTGTCTATTAGCAGTATTAGTCCAAAAGTATATTTCCAAGAAACTTTGTTTAGGAGTCGGAGCATTACCGAAGGAAGACTCTGTGTCGCTCCTGGAGACGACAGTGTGTGGATGATTGTTGGATGTGTGGTCTGTCCAGTCTCCATTCAATGCTTCTTTGTGCTGGCAAAGGTCTCTCTTGTCAGAGCTAATGTGAGTGAGGGGTTCGTGTGTCAAATAGCTGTTGATTATTTTGCTGTTGACACAAAGAAGGGAACAATATGTCATGAAGTAGTTCTTCAGTTCAGTCGATTCTTGTATTTTCGACCTCTTGTCTCTCTCTTGTTTACCCGAGTTAACAAGGAGACAGACATGAGAAGTAAAAAGGTCCAGAGTCCTGTACTTTTTGCAGACCTGCGCCTGCAAAGCTCTGTATGGGACCCGAACCGTTTCCTGTCCTTATCTTCAAGTCAAATCCAGACCTGTTAACATAGGACCCCCCGTCCCGGCCTGACACCCGTTATTAAACACACGTTTAAAGTCTCTTGCATCAAATGAGCTACTCCTGCCTTGTCCTCCTGTTCTGGTGGTTGATTTTCGAATTTCCTCACCCGCTGCCCACCCACGTTTAGTTCAATTTTACCCTTACTTATGTTTTTATATTGATATATGTTTTAACCTGTGACTCAACTTTCGTACCTGCTCCATCAAGGTCCCCACTCAATAAATATCAGACTGATTGAGAAAGAGATTGAGTGATTGTGATTCATCAGACTCAAACAATCTTTTTTTAAGCTTCCTCTTATTTTGCTTCTTCAGTTAAAGAAACAGGCCTTTGTTCAGTCTGGGTTACAGTAGGTTAAGGGAATTGCTCAACATTCGGGAAATACAAGTAGATTTCTGGCAATAGAGTTAGATAAGTAAATTGAAAATCAACATTATCATATCTTTGAAGCTATGGGAGAACGCTATCTTAGCTTAGCTTATAGACTGGGAATGAGGGGAAACGGCTAGCCTGGATCTATCCAAATGTGACATCATCCCTTTACCAGCTCATCTAAAGTTTATGAATTATCATTTTGGATCTTGTTTGTTTAATCCGCGCAAAACGGAGTAGGAATGATCAGGCAGATAGCGCTTGGCAGCGGTGGGTGCATGGAGTCTTGTCATCTTGTTGCCATGACAACCACACTTTTTACCTGCTGCGTGAAAACGAATGAATGAATTTTACTCTGAGTGTCTTATTTTCAGATTTATTCATGGAGAAAGTTGTGTGTTTTATTCTTGGTCAAAATTTCCCTGTTATACTCTTACAACTGTTTTGGGTAGAACGCAGATTAAAGAGATAAATATATGCAGCATATTTTCACTGTCTGCACACATCAAATGACTCCTTTTCATATAAAAGGTTTGTTTGTATAAGCTCATTGAGAGTCGACTCCAAACTCTTCAGCCCTTTGTGTATTGTAGCAGCAATAGTTCTGCTGTTGATATAGCAGGTGGTTGACTCCCAGCAGTTTTCACTAGCACCTCAGTTTACAGTTTATGAACCATATTCAAGGTTGATGGACCAAGTCAGAGGTAAAATGTGATTATTTGTCAGAGCGTTAGATTTATGGGACGCTCAACTGTTCCTCTGTGTCTGCTTTTTACTCTGCAAGTTATCTGTAAAACCTCGATGAGCTGAGGATGTTTATTTGTCAGCCATTTTTCCACGTCTGCGTCTGATGCATGAATAAGCATCAACCCCTTCAATAACAGGAATCCGGCGCGCACCGCGGCAATACCTGAGAGTCCAACTTCAGCCACATCAGAGGATGTCTCTCGTCTCCCCTTCTCTCCGTGTTTCTCTCCGTGTCGACGCTGTTTTGTTTTCAGCCTCGGTGCCTCAACAGCACAGTTTCCTAAAACCACAGGGATATGGCCGAGTGCCACCGAGGCTCTTTAGCTCAGAGCTGCAGAGCTTTACATCACACGTTGACAACCCCTCCGCAGTGAATATGATCTTCATACTGTAAAATCTTGTTTGTCCAAGCTCCATCTCAGATGACAGAGTGATGATTTTCAGCCAGTCGAGCACATTTGCTGGAATCGAGTTGGTGGGTAGCGCGGAATGAAACGAGCGCGACACCTTCAGTGAAAAAGAGAGAGCGTTAATTGTGGAATAATCTTTCACATGAGCACTGTTAAGGTTGGATCACATGAGCTAAACTATGTAGATTCATAAATATCCTGTTTTCATGAACATATGAACTTTACAAAAGGGGTTTGGTTAGTTTCTGAATCAGCAGGAAGAGCTCTGTGTTTTATATAATCTGTCCAGAAAGCAAAGATCCCTGCAGTGACCAGCTGAGATCAGGTGTTTCCCCTTTTTAATGGTGCAAACTGGACGATGCATTCATTTAGAAGATGAAAAGCAGATCTGTCCGATGGGCTGTCTGAATGATGATGAAGGGGTTTCATTTTGATTTCCTTTTTCTTTAAGGTCTGTGTAGGCTTTTCTAGTCTTGATGATGACTCAAAGTGCTTTACAGTACAGTTCTTTTTTGCCATTCACCCATTCCCACACACATTTATACAGTGCATCTATCTGCAGAACTTTTTCTATCAGTCATACAGTATCTTGCCCAACCACAGCCTCCCCTACTACCGGTGTAATGCTCTGTTTCTAAGAGGAAAATTAAGTTTGTACATATGGATGTGCAAAGACTGAGTCGGTTGTTTACATGTGAAACATATAAATCAGCCATTTATCTGGAAAAAACCCAGGAGAAGAGGGAAACCCTCATTATCGAGTCAATTTCTGCAGATAGTTCGGTGAATTCATTTTGAATTTCTTTAGATTTTTCCATCTTTCTTTTTTGGATCTTCTCTTTATCTTTTCTTTTTTCACAATGATTTGTATTTATAAGAAGAAGATTTATGTGTTCGTAAATTAGGGGATGTCTTTGAATCTCCGAAAGTGTGGAGCCAAATGCATTGGCATGAAACATAAATAAAAAAAAAAAATACATGTATGTAAGTTATCTAGAGTGACGTGAAAAGATCTGAGGAAGAAGTGGAATATAAAGATGTGATATGATAAATACTGAATATAAAGATGTGATTCTGAACACTGAACACTGACCCCTGCCCCTCTCTCGCTCTCTCTCTTCTTGTTTTGCAGGTTAGCTTTATACGTGTACGAGTATTTGCTGCATGTCGGCGCACAGAAATCCGCACAGACCTTCCTATCAGAGGTAAGAAGTTCTTTCAGTCTGACCTCCTGTTCATGAAGGACGAGTTATTCTCCCTCTATTGTATGAGCAGGGCTGGAATTCACATTATAGGTTGTTGTGAGTTCAAGCAGCTGTTGAATAATATCACAACAAGCTGAGAACTGTAACCGAGTTAAGACCCTTTTTTTTTTTACAGTAGCTGAACAACAACAGTGTTTTTTAATTTGGCACAATGTAAACATGCCATCGTTTGGGCTACTTAATGCGATTAGCCGCCCCTTGTTATAAGCTCTAATTTGTAATCATAAACTCTGTATAATTACAGCAGTTTGACATATTGTAAGCATCTGTTGCTGTTCGCTTTCCGCTGTGACATTTAGAAACACGAAGCCAGTCCCTGCTAAGTTAAATCGAATGCACCTTCAGTGTCTGAAACTATTGCAAACATGTCCATTTGTCCCAGGTCTGCTGGACCTCTTCGTCTCCTATCAGGCCCCTGAACCGTCCAAGACGTGCAAGCTCTAATGTGTTGCATCCTCTTCCTTAATGGACATCCTCTCTGCTAATGGTCCCAGTCCAGGCCCCTGTTCAACACCTCCCCTCCCCACTGGCTTTATTCAGCTCCACTTAATACAATCCCCAACACCGAGATAGGGCTGTAATGGCAGGCGCGGGCAGGTCTATATCATTCAACATTAATACTGAAGTCATTCATCTGCCTTTTCATCGGGTGAGCTCGGTGCAGAAGCTGCTTTCAATCATCATGCACCGAAGACCCCACATTTTACAGACATGTGAGAATACAGCAGGAAATGTTGAAGACGTTTCGAACACGCGTCAGACGCAAAAAAATATAAAATATTATTAGATAAGGACGGAAAGTTGTCTATGTGCTGAGAACAAAAACATGTGATATCCCTGGTAGAATTCACTCACCAACATACAGCTTTTCCTGGTTTTGTAGAAATAAAGCACTGATTAGATTACACAGAGATATTACAAGACTAGTTTGACATTTTGGATAATATGTTTATTTGAACTTTAGCTGAGAGTTTTAATCATTTAAAAACTTAGGGTTTGGGTTGACTTGAAAAGGCTTTGGATTCTTGCAGGCATGAGACTGACAAAATAACTTTTGCTTTAAATCACACCTCCTGCATCAATCAGACACAATCAGACAGGAATTGTTTTGCCTTTGCTTTTAGTGCGCAGGCAGGCAGGCAGGCAGGCAGGCAGTCGGGCATTGCTGCTGGAAACCAGCCAAGCTGCCAACAACCAGTAGTGAACGTCTAAAATATGAACCAGAGATAGGGGAGCAGCACAGTGAGATAAAGTGGCCGTGCTGCCGAGAGCCTCACTGATTTCAGAGCCCTTGTGGGTGAATCTTCTCCCTGAGATTGAGTGTTAGTGGTGAGCTGTTGGATATGAGTGAAGCTCCGGGTCGCACACACACTCATAGATCCACACACACTTAGTCTGACTCAAACAGGAATTAAAACAACATCTACGCTGACAGGGATTAAAATAACAGACACAAACCGTCCGTGTCCACAAGGCAGGCAGGCGAAGACCGAAAAGTCCCTCTGACACTTTACTTGTCTCAGATGTAGCCCAATGGTTGTGTTTATTTCAACCACAGCTTCATTTTGAACCCGTTGTCTTATATGGTCAAAATCTGTGGACTGGGATTAGAGCCACAGTAACGGGTACATCCGAGCAAACACTGCAGCTTGACCTTTGACCTTTTCGCTTTCATGTGCCTCTAGCTGTAGGCTTTAGAGTGTCGAGGGATTCCTCACGAGTATTAGAAGAAAGTTTGCAAACGGACAGATTCATTAAACTCATCTACATCAGCTCATTGTTGTGCGGCTTCTCGTGAATTACACAAGACCTGATCGCCCTCCTCCCTGCTTTGATCATCACCTCTTTTTTCCCCTCAGTTCCCTCCTTATACGTCCTCTCTGCTCAGGGGCTCCTTGTTTCCTCCTCATTTTCCCGCTCCTTTCTTCTCACTGCAGTGACCAAGAGTGCTCCGTCGATTTACTTAGACCGTCCTGTAAAAAACAAACCTCTGTGCAAGCAGCTTATTACGACCCATAGTTATGTTTTATTACATGGCAACCACTAGTAAATTAGCCCCATAGTAACTGACAGGAGGTAAAGTGGAGTTGTGGTGGGGGGTTACAATAACGATGGGATGCTTACACACGTTTCAGCCAATCCTTTGAACATCCTTTTCACTCCTTGTAGGCTCCTATAGGTCGCATCCGTGGGTTGGGACGACAAACTAATATAGACTTGATCTCATACAAGAAAATAAAGTAAACATCTGTACCACCTTTACATCACTTACTGTACGGCGAAAAAAATGAAAAACTGACGAATAAAACACACGTACCAAAGACAACAGTAGGATACACTAAATAAGGCGGAAACCTCTCAAAGTTAACAGGAGCCAAGATCACGTTGAACATCTAATATTTTTAAACCGATAATAAACAGTTGCAGCATAGTTCCATTCTTTCATAGGATTAACACCGGCTCTGTATTGGTTTCTGTTTTCCGTATTTGCACTTTGTTTCTTTCTTAATCCAACATATGCTATTAACGGGTTGAGGATGTTTTCCACAGCTGCAGTGCATTCAGCTCTCTCAGCATCAGAATGTTTACATGTTTGTGCATCTGTCTTAGTGAGGACCCTCATTGGCATAATGCTATACCTTAACCATTAAAACTAAATGCCCAACCCTTACCTAAAACTAATTCGAACACACACACACACTTTTATAGTACAGACATCACACACTTCTGTCCCCGAGAGGACTGCCACTCCATGCTCTCCTGCACAGTGCAGCACTCAGCTCTTTAGCAGCATTAAATCAACAGGCCCACCCCCACATACGGCACATCACATCACTTTAAACTGCACTGGGGAAATCTATAGAATAGACACTTTAATAGAAATCTGAGGCCTGGATCTGTTTTTCTATTTATATATTTAGAAATGGAAAAATCTTGCTGCTCTCATGCTGTCCTCAGCAGACTCTGGTGAATCATCTCTCAGACTGACTGCACTGAATCTGTGTGTACTGTGTGCTGTGTTCCGTGTGTGTGTCTGTGTGTGTCTGTGTGTGTGTTGAGTCACGTTAGTAGTAGTGGGTGAAGCAGGCAGCAGGTCTGCTATCTCTCACTGGATCTTATCTCAGTGTCCAGATACAGGCAGGGGCTCTGCTGGTTTGTGAGGGCGATGGAGAGGCCTGCTGCTTCAAGACAGTCACACTGTCTTATCCACAAACTTGGCTCTGCACTTCACTGCACCGCGCTGCCCGACGGCCTGTTTCTATTGCTCTGTCCGTCTAAAGTTGGGGGGACGGTTGAGCAAAATGATTACATTATGCATAAAACATGCTGCGGTGTCTTAATTTTTCATTTCCTTCCTCCGTCTCCTGCCCTCAACCCCTTCTCCCTCCATCCCGCTTCTTTTCTTACAGATCCGATGGGAGAAGAACATCACACTCGGGGAGCCACCAGGATTTTTACATTCATGGTGGTGGTATGTATACATTGATCCTCTCTCTCTCTTTTTCCTTTACATGACCACACTCACACGCACATGTTTTTCCAACGGCTCACATTCATACTGTAGAAGTACTCTTGATGGTCTGAAAGAATGTGAAGGGGTGGAGAGGCACAGTAATTGCAGGGAATGCTAAGTGTATCATCTCACACGTGTTTAAGTGCTGTACTCCTGGCCTCCCTCTGATTGACAAGTGAGCTAACTTCCTTTTGCTCTGTCATTTAAACAGTAAAGAAAATATCACATAGACGTGTGCACTGTCCAGTAAAAGTCAAAATCAGGGACTGTCGTTGAGGTTTTAAAAAGTTTTAAATCTCCACACATGCACTGCAAACCTGAACTTGTCGAGACAGTGCCCAGAGGAGCTTTGGGTGTGAACGCAAATGTCACTGTCAGGCCATCTAGAGCAGAGATGATACAGAGGCTACATTCGTGCTAATGTGTTTTTGTTTTAAAATGGCTTTTTAAAACCAAAACTAAACTCTGTCCACAAAAGTGTTAAGTGCACATCAGTAATTATCCCTGTCTATACCAACACCTTATAAAAGAGGTATTCCAATACTTAAACCAGCATTGGAAAAACCTCCGATACCGCCAAAAAAGACCAAGTCTTCTTTTCAGTTTTTTTGTTTCACCTTGATGAAACTGCCAGAAATCCCTTCTTCTTCACATCTCCAAAACAGCAGTTGTTCTGTCCTGCCATCGTGCATGCTTAAATGAAAAAGTAATAGTCTGGATGAAGCCGGGAAGTTTGTCTGTATTTGTAAATTGGCACCATTAAAAGCATTCTGAATTACTAATTACCAATTCTTCTCAGTTAAAACGTAATGAATCTCAACCAATTTCTGGAGAAATAAGTAGCGTCTCTTCTCTATGATTTCTAAGAGGATTTATGGGGATTGATGTGATGGACATCCGAGATAGTGACTCTCTCAAAGTGTAAGTCACATTGAATCTAAAGATATGTGTTTCATGTGAGACTGAATCGTGATGATAAGGAGCGGCAGTTTTGATGTAAATTGCAGCTCTGAGGTTTTTAATGCAACTAATTTGCAGTTTGAAACATCTGCAGCACTGTAAAGTTTTTGAGACTCTCTTTTAAACCTGATTCTCCTTTGAACAGAACCAGACTCTGATGTGGCTTTTCCGTCTTTCCCTTCAGCTTCGACATTCAAATCAGATCTGTTAATGCTAGATACAAATACAAAGCAGTGTTTTCTGTTCCGCTGGAAGAATGACGTCAGTGGGCTTATTGCCTGATACATACACTGTTTTCCTCCATGTGTGAATAAGAGGGAAGGGGAACACCCAAATGCAGGATTCCCCCGTTTTTCTTGTTGTCAGGCCAAGAACTAGAAAATCCAACTGGAAGTCAAAGAGAGGGGAGCAGAGAGGCGAGAAGGAGAAAGCTGGGCAGCTGGGAAGGATGGAGACAAAGAGACAAACAGGCAGGCAGACAGGGAGTCTGAGACGCTGAATCCTTAGCAAGGCAAAAGCATGAGAGGCAACGAGAGCCGGGATAAGAGGTTTGACAGGGCCCGCTTTGTTTGTCATTCATGCTATCCCCCTCATCCGCAAAACCCCCTGGCTGGCCCTGTGTAATAAACCCGGACATGCGGCTTCGCTCATTCATTCTCTGTGGCCTCAGCATGTGTTGTAATTGTACAGCCTGTTGACACAGTTCATAATGGTCCTTTAAGAGCCTGGCTTCTTTCAACCTGACAGCTCTCAATTGGACAACTACTAGTAATACTGACAGAATGACATACACAAACATACAGCGGCGTGTACGTTTGCTCTCGTCTCCTGCCCAAAACCTCGGGGAGTGTATTTGTGTGTGTGTGTGTGTGTGACAGAGAGGAAGAGAGAGAGAGAGGGAGAGGGAGAGAGAGAGAGGGAGAAAGAGAGAAAGAGAGAGAGAGAGAGAGAGAGAGAGAGAGAGAGAGAGAGAGAGAGAGAGAGAGAGAGAGAGAGAGAGAGTTTGAAATTGAAAGGGAAACCATTCTCACTCGTAGTGTGACTTCTGACTGCATTGATGTACAGTATTTCAGCAGAGAGTGGCAGATGACCTTGTGTGTATGTGTGTGTGTGTGTGTGTTTGTGTCAGTTGGAGAGCAGGCTGATGATTAGCCAGACTGAGCAGGGCAGGGCTCCAGTGTAGTATGACCTAGCTGATGGGGCGTCTGTCTGGGCCCACGCAGCACGTGGACGGTAAGACTCACTGGGGGGGAGTGGGGTCTGGGGGTCGGCTGGGAGGAGCGGTCCTCCGTCCAGCCCTATGCCACCCAGCAACCCACCCCCACCTCCCCGTTTCAACCTCCAGCCTCCCCCAAAACAAAAGCTCCAGATGGTAGGAAAGCCACCAACCTCCCTCGTCCCTCACCCTTTTTCGCTCCCCCCTCTCTCAACCTTTGTCTGGAGGCCTGTCCCTTTGTTTGCGGAAGAGAGAGACCCCCGAACGGATTAACTCTTTGCATTCCAGCTTTCTTTTGTGTTAAACAGCCTAAATGTAAGACCCCGACCCTTCCACGCCCACCCCCCCCCCAGCCTCACCACTGTTGTCCCCTCCTCAGCACCTCACTTGGGGTTTTTCTTCTCCCCTCCTGTCTCTGCCTCTGTGGCTGCTTCCTGTAGGACGCCGTTGGTAGGTGGTGGAGGGGGTCTCCAGAACATGACCGTGGCTGTAAGTGGGGGAGGGGGAGGCAGGCTGGCGGTGGGGGTCACTCATCCACATCTGTTGTTATGGGTGGAGGGATAAAGAAAAGGCTCAGCGAGGACTGCAGGTGTTGATTGTGTCATTAGCTCCCTCTCTATTGGCTGCTGCTAGTTGTCTCCTTATCCCAAAAATCGATTGCCTTAACCAGTTTTCACTGGATGGCCGATGAATCCTGAGCACCCCCACCCCCATGACGGGAAAACATTAACGCGCACATGAAAACCTCAGCATAACAACAGCATGTGGAGGGATCCTCCTCTGTGTGATCGCCTCTGGCTGAAATTCTTGTTTGTGAGGGGGAAAGAAAACAGTGAGAGTGCAACGATCCTCTGCTCCTAAATGTCTGGACGGCTCTTTGTAAATACAATATAGACTCTTCTCCACCCTTCTCCTTCTCTTCTCCTCTACTCGTCTGATTTTCCTTCTTTCGTCAGGTCACATCATTCAGATCATAAATACGAGCGGCCGAGTTGGAAAAACTATTCATATCTGCCTCCTAATTGTAAATCAGAGTCGGAGACGTTGGGCATATCTGACAGAGATGATATTTCCCACTTGGTGAGAGGGAGTACAGTGTCAACAACACTGACGATAAATATAATCCAACAGTAATACAAATACAGTCCGTTCTGCTGATTTAAAAAGAGCGATACAGTGACTGTACCTGGTTTTTAGTTCATTCATTTTCTGTGTTTATAATGTTATTATAAACAAAAAAAAACACGAATGCACAATTCAACCGCTGAAATGACGACACACTGATGTCAGGTGCCCAAACCACCCAATGTCAAGTAAAGGTACACACAGTGAATGTGTGTGATAATGATAGAATACACGCTAAAGGGATAGTTCATCCAAAAATGAATTTTTTAATTCGCTCCCTATTTTGCAATGTGAAACCCCAACTTACTGGATGAAATGTTCACAAAGAAAGATCATTGGACTTTTAAGAGTGAAGATGCCCTCAGTCTTTAGGTGTACACCAATGCCCTAATGCAGACATCAGGTACTTTCTGAAGTTGCAGACACCAAACAACTGTAAGTGGTTGAGTTTGGGATAAATCAGATTAAATCTCCAGTCTTTGCTGTGTAGTTTCAGATAAGAATCTTTTCAACTTAGAGCTTTTTATGTGATTAATGGGTTAGTTTGCAAACACAGAATTCAACACGCAGAGTTCATCGAGAGATTTGACTTGGTCGACTACAAGCCCTCTTGTCACATTGAGTGAGGGAGTTGACACCCTGAAGGAAAGTCCGCTGCTGTGGGTTTGTAGTCAGCCATGAGCCAAGAGAACCTGGTGCAAGTTTCTTTGCAGAAACAACACACGTTAACTCAAGATGCCAGCACTGCCTACGCTGGAATTCATTTTCCTCTCCCACTTTCTGGCTGTCCAGAAAGTCTCTCATGTGCAGTGTACCTGAGAGCAGGAGTACACTCCACCTGTATTACACTCACAGTACAACTTCCTGTTTTTGTTTTTTAAGCCGTTCATCTTCTTGCAATGACAGTTGCTGTATTTATTAGCCACAGTCCAAAGGGAGTATTCCTGATTTACATGGCACAGTGATGTTGTTTTCTCCTCCTGCTCGCTGAATGCTCTGCTGCTACCAGGAGAATAGATGCTACTTGAGTCACGGTAATAAAGACAACTGGAAGGGTTGTGCTTCTTCGCCTCCGCTCTGTGATTGCAGCATTTTGTCCCATTAAGAAGAGTCTGTTCTGATAAGATGGGGGAAGACGGCACGGTGGGCTCTCGGTAACTTTGTTTTTCGGACTCTGGTTCTTTCAGTGATGCTCTGCATCATCTACATTCATCTCCATATCTTCTCTCTTCTGACCAATTTACAGGCTGGTTAGATGTGAGGACAGACACACGCGCAGGATTATCATGTAGACCTGCCATCAGCGGCCTGTCTTTGCCGTCCCTTTGTTTACTCTCCTTATTATAATGGAAAAGCACATTGTTACCACTGGCTTTGTCAGACTACAGTTAATTGCAAATAATTATCATGATGACATTTAAATTTAGTAATTGTCTTCTTCTGGACGGCTGGACGCTAATCCTTCCCACTTCTGTTCTGGATACAAAGTGTGTGTGTGTGTGTGTGTGTGTGTGTGTGTGTGTGTGTGTGTGTGTGTGTGTGTGTGTGTGTGTGTGTGTGTGTGTGTGTGTGTGTGTGTGTGTGTGTGTGTGTGTGTGTGTGTGTGTGTGTGTGTGTGTGTGTGTGTGTGTGTGTGTGTGTGTGTGTGTGTGTGTGTGTGTGTGTGTGTGTGTGTGTGTGTGTGTGTGTGTGTGTGTGTGTGTGTGTGTGTGTGTGTGTGTGTGTGTGTGTGTGTGTGTGTGTGTGTGTGTGTGTGTGTGTGTGTGTGTGTGTGTGTGTGTGTGTGTGTGTGTGTGTGTGTGTGTGTGTGTGTGTGTGTGTGTGTGTGTGTGTGTGTGTGTGTGTGTGTGTGTGTGTGTGTGTGTGTGTGTGTGTGTGTGTGTGTGTGTGTGTGTGTGTGTGTGTGTGTGTGTGTGTGTGTGTGTGTGTGTGTGTGTGTGTGTGTGTGTGTGTGTGTGTGTGTGTGTGTGTGTGTGTGTGTGTGTGTGTGTGTGTGTGTGTGTGTGTGTGTGTGTGTGTGTGTGTGTGTGTGTGTGTGTGTGTTCTGACAGTGCCACCGCGTTTCTTTTAGCCTTTTTCCTCATTTGAATGAATAAAACTAACAAGTTTGCACGACCACTCAAAGTAAGAGCAGTTCAAAGTTTCCCTCTTTCTGGAGTTGTGTGGCTCAAATACCACCAGTTACTCTACATAATACCATAAAGAGCTTCCCATGATGAGGAGATTAGATGGAAACGATTAGATAATTGGATAGAAAATGTACTGTGTGCAGAGAACAAGATTTCCCGCAGATTGCTGCTGCTAATTAACCGCGTTTGTTGACTTCCCAGATCTTTTCTGAAGATTAATCTGAGAAGGAAGCGACAACAACTCTGTCACAGGCTTCCCCTCTTGAAGTGGGGGGGGACTGTCAGACCTGCGCTAACAATGGTCACATCCAGATTTTGACGAACAACACATGAGATGTTACAGTAGAACAGAAAATGTTACCCGGACCCTGAAAATTAAGTTTGAAAATCAGTGTCCCTGTTCAATTGTGGTGTTAACGTCCATCCTGAGACATCTCATCACGAGTGTTTAATTAGTCTGTTCATACCTGGAATTAAATTGTGTCCTGAATGTGTGTCCTGTGACCTATTGTGATTGGATATCACTTGCCTGATCTATATGCAAATAAACAGGGCCACCGTTTATGTCCACGAAGACCAAATTATGTTTTTACCCAGTTAATATTTATGTCCAATGATATTGTGTCTGTTGTTTTGTAAGTGTGAGCGAGAGATAAAGGAAACTTGCGGAGACAGGAGGGGCTGAATGAATCAATGAGCCGCACCCTGATGTCCTTTGAAGAAAGATTGTACTCGTTTGAAAATCATCATGTGGTGCTCGGTGTTGATATTGTGGCGGTGAGCACAAACAAAGCAAGTATTGTCACTGAGAAGCGTAAAAACACATTTGATTCATAGTGGAACTGTAGCGGGTCAGAGAACATCGGCTGAGTAGGCGGCCCAGGACGCATTTATACGACAGCCGAGACGAGACACACAAGAGAATTAACAGAAAAACACGAATTCAAAAGCAGCACAACACAAACAAAACAAAAAACGGAAATGACAAGCCAAGACAAGCATTACTGTTTACCGTAACACCTCAAATAGACAAACATCACATTTTAAGCAGCAACTGGCTTGTCAGGGTTTTTACAAACAGCTCATTTGACGGCAGTGAGTAACTCTTCTTGTTTCATTGTCAACAGCCGTGGTCGCTCACTTCTGTTGTGATTGTGTTTCCGCTGTTTGACTTTTGTAGGTGTGCCGTGGCTTCTGCGGTTGTGTTGTGGCGTTTGTAGTCTTATTGTTGCTCTTGGATTTGTGTTTTCGGTTAATACGCTTGTGTGTGACTTCTCGGCCAACATAACTGCGTTCAAACAGAGAAAAGAATGTGGCCCCATGTGTCCCGGACCACCTCTGAATGTGGCTGGAGTGATCAGATCTGAGGGTGCATTCAGAAAGCATTTGTGTGCGATCAGACCTGATCTTGTGATTGGATCACTCAAGGGTCTGTGTTTAATTAATATTGTAGAATTATATTCTGCTCTTGAACGAGTCACCTGTTGACACCTGACGGCCTGTCTCATTTCCTTTTCACACTCTAACTCCATGCAGAGACATGCATACTATGTCATCCACCTAAAATAATATCAGAATAATGAAAGTCTTTAGTCCCGCCCACCTGTGATGCTGCCTCAGATTATGCAGAGAGACACAGAATGAGATTTCCCTCCGCGGCTCAGACGCAGGTCAGCTGTTCAAATTCGCAATATATTTCAGACGTATGGGGCCAGGAGATGTTAGATCACCTTGCTCCTACACCCCCCCCCCCCCCCTCCCCGTGCCCACACCTGGTTGTGTGTTTTCGTAACAAAGTCTAACCTGCGTCCTGTTTCATTTCCCTGAGAGCTGATTGGATTTGCGATGGTTGCGCCTTCTCGCCGTCGGCTCTCCTCTGACGGAGCGGCAATCTCTTTAGTACCATCCGATAGATATGATAATGTACACAGGCTTTTATTGTCAAGTGACAGAAGGGCAGCACTACACACACATTCACACACCATATGTTTTCTGCACCATCTTTGCCCTCCTTGTCTAGAGGGGACCCCTGGGCTCCCGTCGAGGCCTCGGGGCATCAACTCTGTCTTTTAATCTTTAACTACTTTTATAACACATTTCTTTTTGAGCTCATGTGCTTTGAGAGGTTGACACTGTGAGCTGCTGGGTTGCAATTTATTGTTCTTTTTATTTTTAGGACATTTATTGACGCACCCTTGTTTACTTGATGCCCAAAAAGGGAGAGTGTACATCAGCGATCATCAGTGTTTTATAATAACCGTATTTAGGAGATAATAACATTAAACCGTGAAATCAAACATTTAATTGTGAAGGGGAAATGACCAACATTTGACCGGGGGCTACCGAGCCATTATTTGACAGTTCTGGGCAATCAGCTAATATTTTCCGCTCCATTTCGCAGACTATCATTCAAGTATCACGGCTGCTCCCAACAGCAGCACCAAGAATGCATGTACCAGTTTAGTTGAACCGTTAAATGGCAGCAAGCATTTACTCTCATGAATTCAGCAGTCTGCATTTTTTTGTATGCTGTCCATGAAATCAATAATCTGGAAGAAGGAGAAGTCCTTAATGTGGACTGGCTTACCAGGTACTTAATTTCAGTGCAGTAATTAAGGGCCTGTCTGGAGTGGGACCTAGTGGCCCCTGCTGCCCTGGAGGAGTGGGGATTGGTCTAATTAACCAATATGAGTATGGCTGATTGGGCAGTAAGGAACATAATCACAGCTGATTGGTCAATAACCTGCAGGTCAGCGGGGCAGGCTGAGAGGAACATTTGGGGACGGTTCCTTCCTGAGCTCCAGGCTTCAGGCTGGGCTGTACAGTGGAGTCTGCACTTAATGTGACTGGAGGAGCTTCTCGGTTTTACACTGCTTTAAAACAAAAATCTAATTACTTTGTAGAAATGTGTTAAAAAATGAAAGTTCAGAGGGTTTCGTTGTGTATTTCAAGCTGAAAAGGTAAAGGCTAGGCAGTTTTATTTATTAACTAGTTATCATGTAGTTTCGTTGTGGTTTACGGATCATCCAAAGAAATTAAAATACATTTTTAATCAGAAATCACAATTGTCATGCAAAAAACAGAGATTTATACAGTGGTTCATGCTTTCTGATGTCTAAATACTGAGGGGTTTATGGACTATGTGTTGGACAAACAAGAGATTTAATGAGGTAATCTTAGTGTTTTAGGAGTTGCAGGCCTTGATTTTGTGTTTTTAGATCAGATAATTCCAAAATTTTATAATAATTTTGCTAATTTGTGTTTTTTATTATCTAAATAAGCTTCATGCATGTTCTTAAATTGAAGAAGTTTATTACATTTGTACATCAAAATTGTGTTTTGCTCTCAACAGACTTTTCAAAACTTATAAAGTTAAATAAAGTGGCTGTGCTGTTGCTTATTTTAAGGTGCCATTAACCTCGGTTGTCACATTTTTACTTGGACTTGATAGATACAACTTAAGAATGAAACTGACACAAGTCTCTCAGTGTGTCATTATTCACTTCATTTTTCTCACTAAATTATTCTTATCATCATCTTTCACAAAAGCTGTTCACGTGAACAATGAACATTTCTTATAATTTGTTTTGAGGTTTGAGGAACAAAAATGCTTGTTTTTATTACCTCGAAATATACTGTATATAAAAAGAGTGATTTCTTTTATTTCTACCATATTCATAACACTACTGAAACATTCCAAACACAACCTGCTTCAGCTGAGTGTGCAGATTTGTTCATCAGTTCACACAAGCACTCAGAGCACGCAACACAAACTTATCTCCATCAGATATATGCAACCTTGTCCACAACAGAAACACAAGAACCAGGTGATGTGTGTTTGGATTTTGCAGCAAATTGTCTAACCAATGTCGCTCTGTCGTCCTGTGTGCACAGTGTATTCTGGGATCTGTACTGCGCTGCCCCGGACCGGAGGGAGACATGCGAACATTCCAGCGAGGCCAAGGCTTTCCATGACTATGTGAGTGAACTTAACCAACCCTCGGGTTGTGTGCGAGGGACACAAATACACACACACACTAACACACACAAAACCACACGCTTTTACACGTGGTTACGAGCGTATGCGAGCACATCAAGAGTGTGTGGGACGTTTCTGACTGTGATAATGCTGCTGGTTCTTGTTTTGACATGTTTCTCGCTGTCTGCGTGTCTGCTGCTGCTGCCTCTGGTTGAGGTGGGACAGTCTCTGAGGTAAACATCTGAAATAGGCTGCTTTTAAAAATGCAGCATCTATGACCACCAGTTCTATATTTTATGGCGAAGCCCCTTGACCTCCATGTTTAAACTTTAAACGTCTGACAGAGCTCTTCATGCCATTCTTCCTCGTTTCACACAATCCATCTTGGCTGCTTCCCTCGACTCAGCTGCCGGCCGCACTTCCTCAAACGCCGACCCCCTGACCCCTCAGCCAAATTGTCAGTGTGAGGTGAAAGGTCGCGGTGCTGCCCGGCTATTTATTGGTCCACTAACTGTTTCTGTAAAGGTCAAAGCACATAAAGCAGCTGGCTGATAACATGAGCACATTAACACACACACATACGCAAACAATGCATACAAACACACACACACACACACACACACACACACACACACACAGGACACTTTTGGAGCTGGGCGAGCTTTGCTGGTTGTGGCTGCAGGGGCTGGATGGGGTGATGAAAGGTAATAGTCTGCAGCCCCCTTGACCCTCTCATCTCATGGAGGGCTAAAGAAGTCGATCAGTAACCTACTACACACACACACACACACACATGCACACTGGCTGATTTGTGAGAATTGAGTCTTTGTTGGCTTTCATTATTGCAAATGACCATATTGATGTGAACATGACCCTCGCAGCCCTTACCTTAATATGTTTTAGAATTGATTTATATCATTTACTATGTTAAATACTGTGTATGTAGTACATTGTCTGATTCTTTTATTAACTCAGTCCAGCAGCATCACTGTGAAATACAGAATTTAACTGCAGCAGTTAGCAAAGACAACAGAGTAATATCACTTGTATTAGATTATCCATGTTGGGTTCTACACATGTAGCTGAGGCTAATGCTGGGGGGTTTTCTTAGCAAAGGTTGAGCTGTGACCTAAAAGACGCAATCAGCAAGCGCTTGTGAGTGTCCATATAACTGTTTACAAACTTTTTCAGATGTATCGGTAGAGTCATTAGGATTTCAAATGAAAACGTAGTAATGCGGATGTGACATTTAGTAACGGCGGATGGACCATCTATGTAAGTGACAAAGGCAATGGCAGCTGATGCCCGGGGTTCTGCATGCTAAGTCGAGCTTCACTGAACCTTGAATAGACAGGTGGACGGCTCTTTGTGCAGCAGTGGGGGTGCAGCTGCAGGGTTCTGTGGACTGAGGCCAGCAGCAGGTCTTTGCTCGCTGCGCCTCAATTACTGCAGGTCACTTTTACAGTTCCTGAAACAAAGCTGCAACCAGCATCACCACAGTCCGAGCAAATAGCCCCTTCCGAAGGTAGGTTTCGAATCTACCTAGCACTGCACTACCTAGTCCCAGTAAAGGTTACTGTGGCAGGAAGTTGACTGGACTGGCCACTCCAGCTACTATGATGGTTCCACCAGGGCAGAAGTTAAAGCTGAAATAGATTAAAGTTGCTATTCTTAACATTTCATCATTTCATTCCGGCTGTTTTAGCCCGTAGCCACTCGCCCATTCAGTTGAACCCTCTTATGAGATTTGACAGCAAAAGTGTGAGCACTTGTCAGCTGAACAGATTACATTTGTTGTGCATGTACTACACATATGTGTGTGTGTGTGGGGGCGCGTGTTGATGTGTGTGTCTCTATGTTCCGTGCCTCCCTCTGTGTGTGTGAGTGTGTTGGACAACCATAAGATTAATTACATGGTTAATTAAACCTAGTAGTTAATTAAATCTGACAACTGTGTCTAATTAATCTAAATGCCATATAATTTCCTACACCTTTCTCCAGAGGTAGGCCAGCTGGATACCTGCGTGTCAGCTCTTTAACAGCTCCGCTCTGACAGGTCTGGTCAATGTAAGGCTGTGGGGGGGGGATGTTTCAAGCTGCAAACTCTTGCCACTGTTAAAGACGTGTTTTAAAAGTCCATATGTTTCAGCCTGTGGCGACGTAAATCAGTCGGGAGCACTAATTGTAATGGGGTGTTAATGAATGAACTCCAATTGCAGTGCGATATTTGAAGTGTGGGAGTAATGGGAGGCCACGAGGTGTTTTTCTTGTTTTAACAGACAAACACATGACTTTGTTCTGGTCCAATGATTCGAGTTCAGACAGTGAGCTGTCAGACGAGGGCCGATTGGTGGATGACGCATCAGGGAAAAAATATGAAGAAGACTTTCGCTTTTGACTCCCTTTATATTGTTTTAAGATTTAACAAATCTCCTTCTTTTCATTCTTTATTGAAGTCAAATATTCACATCAACACTTCAGATATTCCAGATGTTTGGTTCATAATATTCATACAATACAAACTCATGTGCTCTCTTTTTGGAAAATTCCAAGATTTCCACTAGACTTTAAAATGAACTCTTTCTAAACAGTGTTTGGCTACACTATAAGGAATTGTATAAAATGGTCTTTCTTTGATTTGGTCTGTTGGTGATTATAAATGTTGGAACCTCAGATTCAACCCATAACCAGAGTCAATACCGCAATGTGTGTGCGTGCAACGAGGGTGTGGCCGGGACTAAGACGAGGTAAAATGCAGGACTAGGTGTGAGTGTGCTGTTGCGACTGTTACTGTGTGCAAGTGTGTGTGTGTGTGTGTTTGTGCGACAGTAGAAGGAGAGAGAGTGTCAGGGTCAAAGCGTGTGATTCCCCCGGGTGATGAGGGGTCTGTCTGTCTCTGATTAGCTGTGGCTCCTCGGTCCCCGCAGACCGACGGCCCGATCAAGTCTCTATCACGGCCCCTAGCTGATAACGGCTCCCTCATTCCCCCGAGTCTCCCCGGATCACAGAGTGAAAAACAACATGGCTCCCCGGAGTCACACACACTCCGCTTGGCATGCTGCTCAGCAGGAATAGCGAAAGAGGAATCTACGAAAGATAAACCAGGATTCTTTCATTAACACATTTATAAAAATGTTTACATAATTTATATTATTTCTCTGGTATCTATGCCGTCGGTTTATTGTGGATAACAGTGAGAAAATATTATCCCACTGCTGTAAAATCCATTTTCAAAGAAAAACTGTTTGCTTATTTGTTTCCTGGAACTAATTGGGTTGCTAGGCAACATTGAGCCGGAGTCGAGTCTTAGTTACAGATTTGGTTTGGCTCGGCTCGGTTTGGCTCAATTTGGCCCAGATTGAAGGCAGCTCTTACTCAGCGCTGTCCTACTGGCCCTGTTGGAGAGCGATGATGTCGACTTTGTGGACTCTCCAGTTTGGAGAAGATAATGGAATATAATGTGCTAATCCTCAGATCTGGGGACTGGTTGACAGCTAATCCAGGGGAATGTGGTGGGATTGGATCCCTGGCCGCACTCCCAGAACTGGAGGTCTCTGACTGGCTGGATTGCTGGTTGGCTTCACCCCTGGATGGTGAATCTGCTATCATAGCCACGCGTTAAAAAAAAAACCTCGCACATGCCGACACATTTGTGTGCATATCACACACCCACACTCGTATGCAAATGAGCGGCTCACTCTCAGAGAGATGATACTGTATCACAAAGAGACGGAACAGCCTGAAGTCCTGTACCTCTGTAAAGTAATTTAAGTTGCCTCTCTTGTCGTCTTAATTGTCTTAGTTGTGTTTCTGTCCTTCCTCTTCACATTGCCGTTTAATCACGCTTATTTCCTAAAAGAGATCTGCACATCGTATAGTTGTATTGTCTGAGGGAATGTGGATGTTCCTCAAAAGAGCACTTTGTTGAGGGAACGTGTTTGATTTGAAGAGCGTGGCACATCTTTATTATCTCAATATGAATGATTAAGAGACTTGAGCTTTGGGAGGATGAAATAATACATATTGCACACACACACACACACACACACACACACACACACACACACACACACACACACACACACACACACACACACAGAGACACACAAATGCATTCTTTAAATTAAATTTAAGGAGATATAAGAATGAGGCTGTGTTTTGTCTGTGTCTCCTTCTCTCTCTCTCTCTCTCTCTCTCTCTTTCTCTCTCTCTCTCTCTCTCACACACACACACACACACACACACACAAACACACACACACACGCACACAATCACCCTTGCAATCACAGACAAACAGTCTTTCAGGAAGTGATACACTCCGGCCTTGTTGTCGCAGACATTTTGCTTCGCCCCAGTCAGAGGTCGCAACCCTGAACATCTGCGTTTCATGCCAACCCGGGTTCACTGCCTGCGGAGTGTCACAGATTTAGTGCCACAAGTGCGTCATTCATCGCAGTGCTCCACTGACTCCCCTCAGCTCTCGGCTCACTGATGACAACTGTCACGGCGGTGGCTGAGATGGAGGAGTCAAACATGGGCATCTGACATTTTCTATAGAAAGTCGCACCTTATCCAAAAATAGCACGTTAGCAAAGAGAAAAGCCTTATAGATGTTTTTGTGAATTGAAACATTCTTTGTATTAGTGTCTTCAATGGGAGAATTCACTTATTTTTTACTCATAATTAAACCCTCAAAGTGCAATTTACCCATCCCAGTCTCCCTAAGTATACCAGTATAACATCTAAAAATTACATAAAACCAAATAATATGAATTTTCTGTCATCCTCACAATTGAGAAGCTGCAACAAGCAAACGTTTGTCACCTTTGCCTGATAAATGACTCAAATAATGAATCGACTATTAAAACAGATGCTAATTCAATTTTGGGTCTAATTGTTTGAGCTGTGAATCTATTAACCCACTTAAATATGTAATGAAAATAAGAGTTGCAGCTTTGGTCCGGTGTGTTCCCAGCGTGCAGTGCGCAGGCCGTAGATGGACGGAGGCGCACTGTTGGCCGTTGCCCGGGGATTCTTTGAGAGGGTTAAACATTTGTTCGTGTGGACCACAGTAACAGGTGGCACGAGGGGAGGAGCCGCGCTCTGTCAACAACTGCTGATGGCCGAGCCTTTGTCTGGACCCTCGTGTGTGATTTCCTCTGTGTTTTCCATTCTCCACAACTCCCTGCGTGGCCAGACCAGGTGCTCACTCGTCTAATTTAAGGCCACATGTCTGCCGGATCCCTTCTTTCCCTCTCACGACCGTCTTTGTCTCTGTCCTTTTCTATTTATTTTTTGTTGCAAAGACTGAATTTACTCATCCTGCACAGTTTCTCCTGCTTCAATTCCTCTCAGGTCTTTTTCACCACCAACAACCCCCCTCACTCCACTCCCCCTGCCGCTCTTTCTCTCCTTTCCTCCCCTCCGTTCCACACTCTTGCTCCCCCCACCCCCCACCCCTCTCTTTGCCTCCCTCCCTCCCTCCCCTCTCTCTAGAGGAGATTGATTGGGTAATCTGGCTGGGTGCCAGCGGTGCCCGCTTTCTTGCTCGGGGGAAGGAGAAAAGCGGGGGCGACATGACGACATGCTGGAATAATAATAACATCCATAAAATAGGCAGAGTAGGTATGGATGGAGGGATGAGGTGAGAAAGAGAGAGAGAGAGAGAGTGAAAGAGAGAGCGAGAGCTGGGGAATGGAGTTGGCGTTGGCACGGCGATATCTTCTTCATACAGATTTTTCTGGCCTCTTTCAGTAAACGTAGCCTACACACACACACACACACGTGCACACACATGGCGTGCCTAAACATTTTGCGTCTCCATTTCTGTCCGTCTCTATCTGTCTTCCCATCTCTCTGTCCTCCCTCGCTCCCACCACCACCTCCGTTTGCACCCGTGTCGTCTTTTAATATCAAGCAGCGTGTGGAGTGCAGTCTGCAGGCAGATGGGCGTCGAGCGAGAGGACGCTGTCTTTGTGTGCCGTTTGTTTACCGTTGTTGCCATCTAAATGAAAAAGGCCAGTAGGCTCCTCTGTCTGTGTATACCTTTCCTGTATCTGAGGGAAGCAACAAAGCCTGAAAGTGCTGCCCTCAAGCTGTGTGTGTGTGTCTGTGTGTGTGTGTGTGTGTGTGACTGGAGGTCTGGAAGTGACAGAAGCAGGAGGATCAAATATTGTTTATGATTCCTCTCCTCGCAGGTTCATTCTGGGCAAGTTTAAACTGTGCTGTGGTTTTAGCATTTGATCTCATGTGGAGCACTGGCTCCTGGATCTGTGTCAGACAGAGACAGACATGGAGAGGGACAGATGGAGACAACAAACCGGGGACAGAGTCAGAGAGACGAGTGACAGCGGGAAGAAGGAATGGGGGGAGACGGGAAGCAAGAGGGAGTTAAGGAAGGAGGGAGGGAGATGTGTCGGTGTGCAGGAAGAAAGAGGTGTCTGAAGACACTGGGGACTTTTTTTGAAGTCTGCGTTTTTCATAGTTTATCTTAGTTTTGGTTCTCGCTCTGCGTTTGCATCCTGCTAGCCGGAGCAGGGAAAATGCCACAAATTCGCCAGTGCAAAGTTATTGCAGAAGCCAAACCCTGCAGCGTTCACTCTCCCTCTTTGCATGCAGATTTCCATCCCAGTCCCATTTAATTTCCCTAACCCAGTTACCCATGAATGCCCTCCCCTTTGCAACATCATCATCCATAAAATTTAAACCAATGCCTTAAATGAATACTACATTCTGGGAAATAGTGGCATCTCCTTGGGGCAGTTGTTCTTCTCCCTCTGGGAAAACTGTGAGAAAGCTGCCAATTTGATTCCAGCTTAGTCATTTTCAGGAAATTATGGTTCAATAATTAGAAAAGCTAAAACAAAACAATATTCACCACTTGTTTGCCCTAACTGTAACTGGTTTACTGTGGGGGGATTGAAGTGAGCAATTTGTTGGGGGTTAGAAGTTCGAGGGCGACCTTCCAATGCCAGAGGTGTTTATGTCTGTTGTCTGTGGTCCTTCTCCTGCCAAGCTCATGTCTCCTGACTGGGCACACACACACACACACACACACACACATACACACACGCACGCACGCACACACGCACAGACACACACACACACACACAAACACACACACACACACACACACACACACACACACACACACACACACACAAAAAAAAAAACACTCTCTCTCTCTCTCTCGCTCTCTCTCTCTCTCTCTCTCTCTCTCTCTCTCTCTCTCTCTCTCTCTCTCTCTCTCTCTCTCTCTCTCTCTCTCTCTCTCACCATCTTTGATGTTCCCCAGTGACTCCCAAACCACATCCACTTATCCATTTATTTATTGTGTAAAAAAGACCCTGTCCTGCACAACACAGCATAAATTACTGCAATTATGATCCTTCTGCTGTGTTTGCGTTTACTTGAATGGAACTTTCCTCTGGCAACCTGTGCTGACTTGGTGTTTTCCTAACTCCATGTCCCAGGTTCAGGTGGTGAGGGCAGAGGCAGCCTGGTAAAGGTTAACACTTTTGAAATACCACTTTAGTGAGTATTTCACTGTTTTACGCTGTAAGTTTTTTTTTCTTCAAAGTGAAGCAACGCTGCTCATCTCCTTTTCCAGCTGTGGTGCTCCCTGCTCTGTTCTCCCAGAGCCAGGCTCGGAGCAGCACTCCATTACTGCCGCTCCTCATTAGGACTAAAACTGTGACGATGGTTACAGGGATTGTCAGGAAACCTATCTTTAAACATACACTCCCGTTGGTTAACTCAGGCAGCTGAGGAGCCATTTCCTACTTCTTCGCCCAAGTCCGTAAATTAGATCAAATCACATTGGAGCTGCGTTGGATGTTACACGAGAAAAGTTGGATTTCTAAGTCAAGCTAGATTGCTCGCCTTTGTGTAGGTCCACACGTGCACATTAACTGTCTGCAGGGGAACTTTGTGTAAAAGTGTGTGACGCTGTGTAATTATTGATTAAATGAGATTCAAGTCACCAAAAAAAAACACACATATGTATATGATTGAGTTGTGTCTTCAGGTGTTCCTTTATGCAAGAGTCTAAACCATCACTCATTGCTTTGAATGCACAGTCATAACTGAAGGCTCCTCAGCTCTTCTCTCTATAGAACATATATTTATACACCAACAAACCTTTCAGATTGTTCCCATGTCGCTATCACTTACGTGGCCTTGAGACATGTATGAATTTCTCTTGACTCTTGTCTGTCTTGTGTCAGGTGACTTTCAGTTTCCCCTTTGAGGGATTGATAAAGTATCTTGTATTTAACCACACCGTATCATATCCTACCTTACTGTATCGTATTGTCAGGTATTGTACAGGGCTAGAGGATGTTTGTTTTATCCTTGTTTTTAAATACAATACAACTAATCGTATCAAAAATAGAGGTTGTCAGTTTTATGAATAGTTTGTTCAAATCAGATGAAAAGATAATAAAGAGGAATACATTTTGTGTGTTAACTTTACTTTCACTTCTCTTAGTGTGGTAGCTGCTTTTCACATTTTGCAGTCTCATCCTTTATAACAATCCTTTTTCTATAAGTCACTCCTGCCTTTTCCTTGTTTCCCAGATGTTTTTGTCCACTCTAATAATATTTTTCCTTCTCTCTCTCACACACACGCACGCAGGCACACACACGCACACACATTCACACACATGCACTCACGCGCACGCTGTCCTGCCCTCCCTAATTCGCCCCTGCTTCTCTTTGTGGCACTGGTTAGGCTTGTAGCTGGCAGACGTTTCAGCCTGGCACAGTGTTCCTGGCACAGCTTGTGTGTGTGTGCTGTCTGCGGTACAGCTCTGCCAGTCCACCAGTCTCAAGTACCAGCTGGGCACCCAAACTCTCAACCAAAATAAACTGGCCACGCCACCATTGAGCCCTCGGTGGAAGCATGTGTGCGTGAGAGTGCGATTGCTCGTCTTTATGTGTGCACGCACACAGGTACATGTCTGTGCTGCTGATCGGACACCACCCTTATTAAGTCACATGGAAGCGAGTGGTGAAACAAACACAGTCTTTCCTCAGATGAATGGCTGAGATGTTCGCCCGTCTCAACTTTGCATTACACTGAAGCCCTCCCTGCTAGGATTAAGGACTAAAACAATTACAAAGACTTATTTGCAATTTAAATTCTCCTAAATGCAGACCTAATCCCCGTTTTCCAAAGGCAGCAATACTGAGAGGCAGAATAAATGTGTGAGAGAGATCCAATTCAAGCCTCTGCTGGGGTTTCTGTTGCTAAAATAACACTCTAAGTTATAGGGGGGGGATAATGAATGTGCTTTGAGCTGGTTGAGTCAGATTTGGAGAACGGTTTGTTTCTCGTGTTTGCAATGACAGGATGAACACACAGAATCAGCAGGGGAGTCAATTATTTCCACATCATTTGCGTGAAGGGATGGACACACTTCTTTCAAAATGTCATGTGATGTGCCTGTGTGTGTATTTACATATTCACATGTGGGTGCGTTAAGGTGTCCTGATGGCGGGGGCCACAATGAGCGTGCTTTACTGCTGCCCAGGGTATATTTACCGACAGTGACTTTAATGCAGTGTAATGATTATTTTTATTCCAGGTACTTTGGCAGCCCGCTCGCTCTGAGTGGAATGACTCCCCATTGGCTCACTGATTACCTCTGTGACTGCTGCCACACCTGGCTCCTTCAGCTCTCCTCTCGCTCCAACATTACACCTCCACGACGTCCTCCCCTTTCATTACAGCACCTTTATCAGGCCCTCCCTCTTTCTCAGTATTTACCCATCTTCTAAATTCAACAATGGGCTATACCCTCAGTTTGTTCGGTCTTACTCCTCCTGCCTCATCTCTTCATCTCTTCTTTCCCCTCCATCACTCCATCAGTTACCTTGTTTAGTGCAGTGATTTCAACCTGCTGACCTTATCGACCTTTGCACCTTCATAAGTCGCCTTTCTCACAGCCTGCTCAAGGCTGTTGAGTGAAAAAAGATACACCATTACAGTTTAATGCCAGCCGGGGAGATAGCTGAGACTGTATTTCAAATGGAGGTACACATAGGGTCTGAAAATTTAAGAAATTTGAAATGCCTGAAACCTGTCTCTTGCTAAGGGTGACTCCACAGGTGGCAAAACAAAGACAGTTTCTATAAAAATCTACGAAAGAAATTGTGAGCATTTTCCCAAGGAGTGGATGTTCTTCTTGAATACAGCATGATGTTCATTAGGTGTAGGTGCGCATGCATTGTGTCAGGCTCAGTGCTCTATAAACCTGAGCAGCCAATGGCCAGGAACACTGTGATTCATATGGAGAGGATTTGTGTTTAAACCTGTGTTATCAAGAAGCTGCTCAACACAATGGCCGTTGTTTTGGAACAGTGTCTTTTACAAAAAACTACATAAAAAATGGATGCATTCATCTACAGTATAAAGACAGTTATTGTCTTCATAGAATGAATTCTCTGTAATAGATGATAGATGGTGTATTACTGTAACAAGGAGTTTGTTGTTGAAGCAGACTGTGAATAGTTTGTGTTCACATCAATGTTCATGCCTCTCTCTTGGCCAGGGTCACAGTCAGAGTTTATCTTTTGTGTATTAGACAATAGAGCTATAAATAGTTGTGTTTATGTATCAGAATATCTGTGTGTGCTTGTGCGTATGTGACTGTTTGATGTTTTTCCCCTGAGCGAGCTGCAACGCGGCTATTAACCAACACTTAAGGTCAGCGCAGGGTCAGAGGCTGCCCCCCCCTGCCGCTTACGGTTAATTCTTCTGAGAGGAGCGGAAAATCCCCCAAATCCACATCGTGTACTCCGTAACAATTGTTACGTGTGAACTTCCAACCTCAAGTCCGCTGTCTGGTTGTTGAGCTTCAGATCAAGTATTTATATCTCTTATGATTAGGTTCAGGGTATAAATAGGAAAATCCGGTTCATCACTGACTGGATGTTTGGGCCTATTTAAGTTTGACTGTATGTTCACGTGTGCATCTAACCAGAAAGAACTAAACGTCACACGGTGTTTGTGCACATGCTCACATACAGTTCCTGTGTGACTCCTCTTATGTGTCCTGTCTGCGCCGCTTGATCTGGTTTTATTACATCAGATCTTTTCTTGTAAAAGTGACATTTGGAATAGAGAGATCCACTACACTGCGCTGCACTCTGAAAAGGTCAGCTTTCACTGAAGGAGAGTGTGCGACCAGCCGTCACTCTGCCAGGGTGAGAGAAGGAAGAGAGAGAGAGAGGTCTCTTCTGAACGGTCGGACCAGTTCAATTTGGTTAGTTAGACCCCGGCTTAGTTGCCAGGGGTTGGGTGACGGTTTGAGTTTCTTCCTCTCAGTTCTGGACTGAGTTGTTCTCTTCTGGGCTGGATTGTTCTGCTGGATGCTCTAATCTCTTCAGTGCATGGCCAGATTACCGTCTGCTCCATATTGTGTGGTGGCGGGCTGTGGGATGGAGGGATGGCAGGAGGAGGGGAGAGAAGGGACAGAGGGAGGGATGGAGGAGGTTTTGCTCTGATCTGCTGCTACATAAGGAAGATTACCTTTTTATTAATGTATCCATCTGGACGTTTACTATATTTGGTTGTTTGTTCAGTGTGCTTGTTTGCGTCTAAGAACATAATGTTTTAACCTTATGAGATTTCAATCTCAATAAATCAAAGCTGAGATTAAACATATGTGTTATTTCCCAAGAGTTGTCAACCCAATGACTGAATCGCACTGTAATACAATCATGATTAGATATACTGTACATATACACAGTATGTATTCCCTTTGTGGGTAATATCGTAAATTCATTGTGCTATTTATCTAGAATATTAATTTTCTTTTTAAATGGAATGATTTTCAGTAAAGAAAAATGAAGAAATTTGAGTATTCATTGTGCCCTTCCTCACCACCCCCCCTCCACACGTCTTCCTCTCCATCTCTTTCTGTCTCCTGTGCACTCCGTGCAGAAATGATTTCCATTCCTGCTGAATTAATGAGGTTCTGCTGAACTGAGAAAAGGCAAGGGGAGTGTACACACACACACACACACACACACACACACACACACACACACAGATACACACACAGAGACGGAAGCAGGGAGACACACGCACACACTGGCACATTCTACTACAGCCATATTTAAGGATACAGACTCACATTTGCACACTGTGATTCACTGAAGCTTGGCCACTTTCTGCCATTTCAGAGCACAAACACTATTTTGTTTCAGAGTAAATTTCAGGAAATGCAGACAAAGATAAAGAGTTGGCAATATAATCAAAAAGCTGAACCGATTGTGAGGCTCGACAAAATCTACATGCAACTGGTGTATGTTCAAGTGCTCACAACACACAGACACACATGAATATAACACACATAAACGTAAACATGCAGCCTCATGAGTCAAACCCCATAGCCTGGCCCAGTCGCCATGGTAACACGCTGCTGTGTGTATTAAACACTACAGTGGTTTGGGACTGCTGAAGGTTGTTAAACACATCCCAAACCCCAACACAATCCTCACACACACACATAAATGTTTATCTGTACGTCTGTCAATTAATGACATTGCCTGTCTACTTGGACCATAGTCTGTCTGTCTGTGGAGAAACCAACTGCACTTTGTTCCTGATTCAAATTTTTGTCAATTTCAATAAACAGATTCCACATGTGAATATGCAGAATCTGTAGGCTACTGGTTTCTGTTTCTAGTTTGACCAATCCAGTTTGAGAAGGCTTTGGTTGCCCACAGGTAAACAGCCTTCGTGTCAGGCAATGCATTGGCTATCGGCTTTTTAATTTATCTGCAGAAAAAACACCTACAAGATGGGTTTGATGTGGATAAAACTTGTGTAATAACAGAAACTAGTCGCCCTGAAGAATACAGAAACAGTGTAGGGAGAACAGAAGATGTCTTGGCTATACCAGGACACCCCAAAATATTGGCCGCTGCCCACAAGCGGCTGCTGTTTTTACCTTTAGGCTCCGAGATTTTATTTTTCATTAACTAAAGAACTCGCACAACAATCAGGTAGACCTCCAACCCAGTCACAAAACTCGAAGTCTTCTGCTTGGATCGCACAGACACACACAGTAGAACCGCACGTGAAGGTGCACATAGTCAATAGGACGTAATTGCGGTGCAAGTGGCTGTTGTTATGTGCCAACCTGCGCGTCATTTGAAAGCTCCATCAAGGATCGAATGAACAAAGAGAGGAGCAGAAAGCAACCGCTGATTCTGGTGAGGCTCTTCCTTGAGGAGCTGAATTTTTTTTTTGCTGAAGCAACACTAATGTGCAGAGTTTTCAGGTGTGTGTGAGGAGAGGCGTGATCGCGAAGATACACAGAGATACAGCCTGAAACAAGTGAGAGCCTTCAGACAACACTAAATGTACACAAACCGAGCTTTCCTTATTTCCGTGTTATTTGCTTTTTCTGTCTTTCTTGCTTGCTTTCTTCATTAAATGCACATGATCAGGCACATTCAGGCGCACACACACACACACACAACACACAAACACACACACACACACACACACACACACACACACACACACCTCTCCTTATCCCCGCTCTCTGCTGTCTCAGTGTTTTTCTTTCCCATTTATCATCACTGAAGCAAAGGAACCGATTCCAATTTCATGTGTTTTCATTCCATCCCTCTATTTGCTTATTTCTTCCCCCCCTCTCTCTATTTTGATCTCAGGCAACCAGTCAGCAGTCAATAATCTGTTAAATAGTATTGATCGCCACCATTTAGTTTCCTGGCCAGCTACTTAGGTTGTAAAGCTGATCAATGGCTCTGAATGGGAACCACCTAGATAGCGGATTGACTGCTGGGACACGCGCTGCAATCATATCATTTGTCTTCATTTGCTGTTCAATTATTTGTTGTAATAGCTGCTGTCAAAAGCAGCCCCATGCTGGCCCACGACGGCGAGCAGGGCCTCAAACTGTAGAGGCCGCGCACGCATGCTCGACTTGCTACGCTCACCTTGACTCTGCGACCCCCCCACCCCCGCCTGCCACCCTCGCTCGCTCGCTCTGCTCCTGTCTGACGGCAGGGGAAAGGCATTTTATAGTAAACAGCATGAGAGGAACAGTATCACATGTCGAAATAAGTATAGGAGCGTGTTCCTGTGTTTGTGTGCGCTCGTGTGTGGGGGCTGCTGGACTTTTAAGTGAGTGTGTGTGACTTGTGAGTGCATGCAGATGGTGCCCGCGCCTGAATGTGGAGGAGTCTGACCCAGACTGGACTTCCTGTGCCCAAGAGCACCTTCCTGAAATCATCAATCACTTGTCGTGCGACACAGACACAGCAGTGGGTGTCCACGTGTGCGTTTGTGTGTGTGTGAGAGACGGCAAAATGTGTGCCCTTAATTGGGCCGAGAGCTGATTTTGCGGCCTGTGGTTAAGGTTAGGGTTAGGTAAATGGTTAGAGTCAGGGTTTCGGTGAGAGTGGTTATGGTTAGGGTTAGGCTCCAGGAAATGAATGGAAGTCTATGTAATGTCTCCAGAAGTGACCTGAGTCATCAAAGTTTTCTCTTCACTTTGTATCAGCAGAAACATTTCTGAACTGTGACAGAAATAAAAGATCGTGTTGAGAGTGTTTAAGTGAACTCCAGTGGTCAGCAGATAGAGCCCAACTGCTTTTTGATTTATCAGCTCATATATATTTTAAAAAGAACACTTAAATGCTGATACTCATATGTCTGTGAAAGGCTTGTATCATGATTATATCAGCCAGATCAGTCGGGCTCTTGTCAACATTTTTTGTAGAAGGAACCTCAACAACATTTGGATGCAGTTAGAAAAATCTGATTAAAAACGTTAATAAACATGATCGAATTTTGCTCTGAATATTTTAATATGCCTCCTTGTAAAATGAAAACATCAATATCAGATGCTCACGAGAAGCCACATTTCAAGTTTAAGTGTTTTTCTAATAATATAAAACAAGTAAATGCAAATGTGTCTTAGTGGTTGTGAATCTAGAACTAGAAATAAGTTGGTGTGCATATATGACCTCGTATAACCAAAGCTGAAACTAGTATTTTCAAATTAATTTATACAAGGTCATATATTTGAGTTTTAAGTCTAATTTCAATATGAAAATGTCCTCCTGGAGATATGTATCAATAGGTTGCCACACTGCTGGCTGGGCCTGGGCAGCCTGTTTCTTTTATTAGGGTGCTACAGGGGGGGTGGACATACCACAGACCTTCATTTACATCCACCCTGACTTATCTGGCGTCAACTTCCCTCCAACTTTTCTTTTTTCTACTGTACCTCTCTATCTCTTTCTTAGCCTCTCCTCCTCCTCCTTTTGCCTCCCCTGGTTTTATTGGAGTAGGAGTATCCCCCCCTCCCCCGCTTATTTGAAACGGCCTGCTCATATATCATAGTCTTTCCTTACAGGATATCCTCCCTCTTCCTGTCTCTCCCTTCTCTTTCTCCCTCTCTCAACCCCCCTCTGTCTGCTGGGGGGAGGAATACCTGTTAACTCTATTTCTTTTCAGCACTTCAACACTCTTCCCATAATCCCAGAGGACGCACTCCCACGCATCACACACACACACACACACACACACACACACTCGGATGTCTGCACTTAACAGCATGGAGGAGCTCAACCTCACATGATTTAGAGTTGGTTTGGTTAATTAGATATCAGTGGTGATGTTGATCGTTACAATTACACAAAGTCATTAAATCCTCTTACTAAACTTAATTTTGTTAGGGAGATGAGACTTAAAGGTGCAGTAAGTGAAGTTGATGTTTGAATTCAAAAAGTGTATCCCGCCCTTTAGTGGTTCTAAAGAGGCTCTGATATCCAAAACTTCATGGTCATGCATTACAAATGCTACAGAGCGACTGGGCTAGATGACACAAGTGAAATGTGGTGTTTTACACAACTAATAAATACTCAACTCATGGCTAAAGAAAAAAAAACATTAGCTATAATATAAAATCACTATCGAGGGCTGCTATGTAATAAAACAATATTAATCATTTGTACTAATCAATATCAAGTGAGCATTTTTATCTGGATTTAAGTTTTGGCCTTATTGCCCAGCACTAAAACAGTAAATAAACAAACAGAGCATCCAAAACTCAACTGAGCAAACTTCCTCCAATAGATGAAACGGTTGTAGGTTTGTAGCTAAGGTAACATATATTTAGTTTATCTTAGGAATTATGTTTCCAGCCAAATAGCAAACTTGTGTTTTACATTAAGAGCAGACAGTAAGATAGTTGTGACGGTTTCTGCAGAGAGGACTTGCCTGTCCACCACCTGAGGACGGCGATACTTGTACCCCTCCTGCTACTACAGCTTATGTTACAACCCTACAGAGCAGCAGAAATAGAGCAACCTCCACATCCATCTGGCATCTGCATCACACTAGCCGTTGGGCAAAGAAGGACAAATCCCGGTGGGCAGCCATATCAGCGGACCATCAAAAAAATCCATAAAGATTTTACCTGCCCCATCAGTCTCTTCACTGGCCCACTCTTTGTGCCTGTCATTCAGGTTGAGCATGAGAGGCTGTTGACAATCACAACCAAGTTCCAACCCCTCCAGTCCAGTTCCAGCAAGAGTTCCTCCCAGTCTATAGTTGATATAGTATCATATACAACATACACTTAACCTGAAGTATACTCAATGACTATACTGAATATACTGTGCATACTCAGTGCATTTACATGCAATTGGACTGTGACTTGGAATTGGCACCACTGTGATTATTGAATCTGCCATGTACCAAATAGACTTGTTTATCTTATTTGCATTAGGTTCATAATTACATTATAACCTGATTAACATGGCGGAGATGCTCATTGAGACGTTCATCAGTGTCTCAAATGACTCCTGGCATGTGTTCAGCTCTCTTGGTTTCCTCTTGTTGCGAACTGGGAAAATTGGGTTTGTATACAATTTTCACAGTTCTATACAATGTGTTAAAGGTTTGAAAAAAGAGCATCAAGGTGAGTGGTGGCTGAAGGATGATTTTTTTTCTATTATGGATATTTTCCTATTATTCACACTGTATGAAAGGGTTTGTTTGTAAGTGATGAACCTACAGACATGGCTGCATTAACCTTCGAGGGGGTTTCATTGGGTAAATATTTGTTGATGGGCCCCTGTTGACCCCACTATAGCTTTCCTTATTTCCCCAGGCACCTGCAACCCAGCCAGTGCTGCTGAGCTGATATAAGTAGTCGATTAATTGAATAGATGATTGACAGAAAATTAGCTGGCCACAATTTTATAATTATGAATAGATTTCTAACAATTTCTCATTTCTTCAATTTCTCAAGACATCGCTTTATGGCGATAAACTGAGTTTTGAATTGTTTTAAATGTTTTTTTTTTCATCATTTTCTTTTCACAGAAAAATCTATCAAATAATAAAAATAAAAAAATCTGTTTGTGTTAATAATAAAATATAATTGCTGCTTGCTTTAAGATTTCTGCGTGTTTTTCTTTGCACAGAAAAATATAAGTAATTTGAACACAACATGAGCTCAATATAAACTAAAACAACTGATGCGTCACATCATGGAGGATAGAAAACCTGTTGATATTGTTCTTAAATTTATCACATTCATTGACATTTACAATTATCTAAGCCCTGAGTTTTGGTGCCTCTGGGTGGTTGCCCATTTCAGAATAAGGTGACGGCTATGTATCGAATGGCCGTGAGGGATCCTGTGTTATTTCCTGCAAATTTCCTACAATCTATTAGATGAATACGAGGGCGCATTTCAACAAAGTGTCCTGTTTGGTTCATTTTATTTGTCCTTCATCACCACCTCTCGTGACACCGTTTATTTCACTGTCATTCGTTCTTAATATCTTTCCTGTATGAGATTTATTATTCCCTTCCTCCACCTTCTAATTCAGCCCTCTACTGCAATCTCTCTCTCTCTCCCTCTTCTCCTGCTTTCTTTCCTTTTTTTCTCTCTCTGCACCTTGTTTTTCTCTCGCCGTGCCCTTGTTGTCATTTAGCTACTTCACCCAGCTCTGCCCTTCCTCCCTCTCTCTCCCTCCTCTCCCTTGGTCTGTCCTCCTCCTCCTCCTCTATCTCACATTTTCTCTCCCAATCTCTTTCTCTCTCTCCATCCTTCTGCCCTTTTACCACCCTCCCTCACCCATCCCTCCCTCTCTCTCTCTCCCTCTCTCTTTGGTTGAGGACAAGGAGGTGAAAGCCAAGCGGATTACAGTGGCAGTTTAATCTGGCTGACCCACCAAGGGATTGCTCTCTACTTTGCTGTGAGGCTGCGGAGCTGGAGGGCAGTGGGACTGGGTTGGGTGTGTGTGTGGGTGGGTGGGTGTTTTGAGGGGAAGAGGGGAGAGGAAGGGGAAGGGCACCAGGTTGTAGGGTGGGGGGGTTCGGGGGGAGCATTAAAAGGAGGGAAGGGAGAGGAAGAGAAGGAAGAGGGAGGTGAAAGCATGGGAGCGGTTGAAATGGGAGAATTTTTTCCTGTTTGTGTTGAGTGGAGCTGAACTGCTCTCCAGGACAGGACTGTTTGTGCACACACACGTACACATGTTTGTGTGTGTGTGTATGTGTGTATTTGTGTATGTGTGTATGTGTATATGTGGGTGTGACTGTGTGAAGTCAGAGGTGGGGGAAGGGCTTCAGTTGTTATTAAGAGATGGAATATTAATGCTACTTTGCCTCTAAATTCTTTCCATCTGTCATCAAGTTGTTCTCAGTGTGTGTGTGTCTGTGTGCGTGCCTGTCTTAGTCTATGAATAGCTACTCTTCAGATATTAACAGACAATTAGTCTGTTCTACGTTTCAAAGACAAATTAGAAGAAAAAAAACGCCCTTGGCTTGATTTTTGCTTTTCTTTATTCTGAAAACATCAAAATCTCATTTTACTCCATCTCGTCAAAGTCCTTCAAAATCACGCAGCTTTCATCCGCAGTTAACGCCCCGACTGAGGCCGCGCCAAATTTATCAGTTCACCAAGCGCCGCACCAGATTCTGTCTCCGTCGGCTGCAGGTCATTCGTGTTTGGTCTTTACAGCTATTTTTAATCTCTTGAAATTTGAACATGAAGAGGGAGGATAATGCGGTTGATTAACAGTAGGGGTGCACACAAGGACTTTGGTTTGGTTTCAGTGGTGGGGTGGCGACACATGAAGTTCTCAAATAAAATCAAAACAAATAAAACCCAGAAAACAAGCGTGAGTTGTTATATACATACAAATATATATGTAGTATACTTATAGAGATGGTTAGCATACTGGGTTATGAAATTGGTTATCAGGCTTTTCAAATTAAGGTCAAACTCATAAACGAAATATAAATGCTAGGCCTATATAAATCTACTATTAACTTTAAATCACATGGTTACCAGGGCTTAACGATAAATATTGTTTTTGCATCTTTTCCACGTGTTTTCCATAATAGCCTGCTCTATATGATATGTTCTATCTGACAATACAAAAAGATTGATTAAAGGACAAGAATGACATATTTGCAGATGTGTCCCGGTCCTTTTTCTGCAGTCTACATCCGCCAATCACTTGCTGGGACAGAAGCCTCTAATGGAAACTTAGAAGCAATAGTTGCTCTGTTTCTTTTACAATAAGACAATCGCGTTTTGTGGTTTTTAGTGAATAAACTGAAGAAGCTGAAGATTTTGAAGCAGGACAAAGCAACATATCCACTCGTGCTCCGGTTTTGCTACATGCAGAATCCCTCCAGTTTTTAACCACTGGACTTTGTTGAAGAGCAGACACTTTCTCTCCTGGGTTTGAAAACCTCCTGGGTCCATTTTGGAGGCACCTTTTCACAATAAAAATAACATGTTTAAACTTATTTCAGTTTGGTTGTTGATAGGTTGATTGGTCATGCCAAAGAAATCATTTAGAGGCTTTTTGGTCCAATAGAGGCTCATTTAGTTGAGACAGCTCATTGACTGTGAGCAAAATGTGATGTTCCAGTCAAGAGGTTTGGCCTTGAGCAAACAGGATGTGGATTGTCAGAACACAGTGTGAACACAGTTTAGGCATGAAGGACCTTAACCTGTGCATCAGAAAAGCCGGAAAAAAGTCCACTCAGAGTAAAGTTGGACGCCAGCCTTAAGCCTGAGTTATGAAACAACTCGGACAGTGTTGTACCGTTTGAATGTCCTAAATGGCTTGTTGTACAGTGCTGAACGCAACATGGGGGTCTGAGGCAGGCTGCGTCTGCAGCTCTGTTTGCCTCCACAATGCCTTTCATGTCCCTCATATCAGCCTCCCTTTCATCAATCCACCCCCGCTGTGCCGTTTCGGAGGAGGGGTCCAGTCGGCGAGCTGGATTAGCTTCCAACTGGTGCTTGTCCACATTCTGATTCTGAAGGGGGGGGTGGGGGGGCTTAACCAGCCCTGCCTCAGACAAGACAAGAGGAAGAAACAGGAGGGAGGGAGAGAAGGAGAGGAGAGGAGAGGGGTTCCTGTAAGAGGAGGGGGGTTCTTCAGTTGTTTACCTTGCAATTAATGTTCTGGATTGTCCTGTGAACCTGAAGAAAAGTCAAGTGTGTAGGTTACAGAGCAATAGGCCACCATTGATACAGATACAGGAACTGACAATGTTCATTGAACAGTAGGGAAGGCGCATGGTGCTGCTCCACACCTGCGCTATTGGAACAGTTAAGTTTTGCACACATACACACACACACATATATGTATGGTACATTATTAAGATGTATAAAAGCAAACCCCCATGCTGAGAGAGTGTCATGGTCAAGGCACAGACAATGGCATCGACCAATCAGCAACAGATCCACCCTAGAGGTAAATGATCTAGACTGTGTGTCTTCATGTGTGTGTGAGAGTGTGTGTTGGGGGGTTTCAATGGCACAGTGGTTAACACAGGCCCTCCGAGCTGCTGTCATCGTTGCACCACCCTGTGACACGGCGGCAGCCCGGGGACCTTTTTTTAGGCCACACCAGGTGCAAGTGTGTTTGGGGCTGGTTACATGATCTTGGATGAATGTGTGCGTGTGTGTTAGTGTGTGTGTGTCTGTTTTGGGCATATAAAGAGCTGTGTGCTGGGTCAGGCCTGTGTGTGTCTGCGTGCTGGAGTCCAGGAAAGGTCAGAGATTGGGTGGAGGTGCCAGGAATAGGAGTGTGAGATGCCTGGGTGTCTACAGGGTCATGTGAGACACACACACACACGCAAAAACACACGCACAAGCACACACATGCACGCAAGGCCTTCGAACCCGACGACACAGCAGGACAAAGGCTGGTCAAAGCAGAGCAGTTTTCTCGTCCTCCCTCCTCCATCTCCTTCTCCTCCTCCTCTACTCTGTCTCTTAAGTCTATCCCCAGCACTCTCCTCCTCCTCTCCTCCTCCTCTCCTCCTCCTCTCCTCTCCTCTCCTCACGTAAACACAATGCTGCTTTCTGGATCTGGGATGCCTGAGGGATAGAGCACAGACAGGAGCCCCGTCACCATGACAACAGCTTCTCTGAGCTGCCTGACACCCAGACACCATTGGCTGAGGGCTGTTGGGGGAGGGGGAAGTGGAGAGAGAGAGAGAGAGAGAGAGAGAGCGAGCAAGAGAGAGAGAGAGCAAGAGAGAAGCTTGAGTAAGTTAAGCAAGGGGTAGAAAGAGAATAAGGGGGGGGGGGGGGCAGCATAGAGAAAAGGAGATAACGGAGGCAAACGACTCCTCATTTCTCCTTGTGGGGCTGTGCAGCCCGTTCGTCTTGGCGTGCAGGTTCGATACAAAGAGCAGAGGAAGTGGGGGGAGAAGGAGGTGGGAAAGAGGACAGAGAGGAGGGGGGAGAGGAAGAGCAGGAGGCCAGTGTGTTTTAAAGGCTGTAGAAGCATGTGTGTAAATTACCTTCTCAGGGTCGTATAATTATGCTGCTGGTCCAGGTTGTGTGTAAATGTGTGCACACAATCTTTGTGCTTCTCGTGCAACCATGCTCTGTGCATGTGTGGCTCCGTGTTAGAGAACCCCATAAGCAAGAGTCTTCACTTCCAGTTCATATCAGTCTTGTCCTCAGGCTAATCTCAAATCATATTAAAATGGCTTTACACATATTAAAGCCCTTCCCTTATGACCATGTTGAATTAAAGCTTGGGTTTTGTGGCTTCTGGGTCATGACATGAGTACTAATATTCTTGAGCAGTTTGTTTACTACTAAAAAAGACAATAGTGAAAAAACCACACCACACACAATACAAGGGTTTTTGCAAGTTGCAGACTGATGGAGTTGTAATTTTTCCATCCACATTGTAAAATTAACAAATGCACTTCCAACCCAGCTTTGCAGTGAGCTGCGACATCAGACATTATGAAATCTTAAACCCGATCAGCTTAAAACTCCTCATCATGTCCAGATTTGATTTAATATACATGCTTGGAAATACCTTTGTGGAGAGAGAACTCTCTTTTCTGAGGAGAAAGATACAAAACTTCTTTAAAGAGAAACAAGGGAGAAGAAAACAGAATGTAGGGCAGAGAAATAAAAAAAAGGTGGGGCAAAAAGAAAACTTCATCAGAAGAAATCATCTGCTCTTCTGATGAAGAGCAGATGAGGTCTTTATAATGACGTTTTGCCTAAGAGGCTACATCACTATCGCGCTAACAAGCTAACTTGTAAGTTAAAACCATTAACATGTTTTATAAATTCCCAAGTTATTAATAATGAAATATGATCTGGTTCTTTGCTCTGATTTGAGCCAGAAAGGCGAAACACAGCAGCCAATATTTTATCCTTTCCCGCTTGATGGTAAAAGCATTAGAATTAAAGACGTCCTGGTCCAGACTGAAAGCGAGAGAGTGGCTCAATATTTCCCAGTGTTTGCACGCTGTACCTGCAGAAAGGCTGTGAAATGCAATGCACCATGTTTATGTGCAGCTTGGCAGCCTGCCGACACGGCTCAGAGGGGGGACGGCAAATGAAGAGTGTGTGTGTTTTGGAGCAGAGAGAGAGGGGATTGTGTTTCTCTGTGTGTGTGTGTGTGTGTGTGTTTGTGTGTGTGTATGCGTGTACAAGGCCTTCCTGACATTCTGTGATCACTGGCATATTGAGACTAATCATTGAAGAGGGTTAGCATGTGTCTCCATGAATATGAGCTTGAACACTGCTTGCTGTTCGTGTGTGTTTTTCTACTTGTACTTCTATCTTTGCAGGGACCCGTTTGAGTTGAAAACCTGACGGAATGAGGACATTTTGGGGAAGAGGACATTTTAACCTTAGACTCCCACAGTTTTAGTCCTAGAGTTTGGGTTAGGGGTTTTGAATTATGTCCTCATAAAGACATGTTTGTCAGCATGTGTGTGCATGTGTGTGTGTGAGTACAAGTCCAGCAAAGTGGCTACACGAACACGTGTGCATGCTAAGCCTGAGACATTTATGCCCCCGTGTGAGTTGTGGTCCCACACGCACACACGCACACACGCGCACACGCACACACACACACACACACACACACACACACACACACACACAGAGAGGAAGGGGGAGAGCAGTGAATGAAAGGAGGTTGTTTCTAAATCAGAACCAGAAGTTGAGACTTAGATTGATGGAGTGTGTGTGTGTGTGTGTGTGTGTGTGTGTGTGTGCGGGTTGCAGCGCAGCACAGTCTGGTCTGGTCTCTCTGTGGCGATGAGGAGGTGAGGGGAGGAAGGAGGGAGTCAGTCTTGGCTGGGGTTGGGGGGGTGGGTAAAGAGGGATGTGTTGCGTTCAGTGTGTTAGAGAAAGAACCCCCTCTGCCTGAAAACAGGAGTGAACAGTAAGCATTTTTCACCTCTGCTGTTCATCCCTTTCTACTGACTGGCGAACTGGACCAACACAAAGAGCAGAGGCATCATCTCTCCATTTTCTCCCCCTCTCTCTTTCTCCATGCTTCCCTTTTTTACGTGCTCTGTTTCCCTCCGTCCTGCTCTCCTCTGTGTGCTGCTATCTTCCCCAGCCTTTATCTCCGTGTCTCAGTCTGTGTGTGTGCGCGTGTGCCTGTCGTCCCCTCCATGGCTCTCTCTCTGCGTGCCAGTGCTGTGCTGTGCTGCCTGAGACGATGCTGGGGATATTTCTGTCAGCCTCTATTTATTTATTGATGGCGATGCTGGTGAGACTCCGCCTGCCTAGTGCCTACATGCTTGCTTGTGTTAAGAGAAAGTGAGGTGCTCTCTGGATTTTTTTTCCCACCTTCTTCCTTCGTCCTCTCCTCCAGTGTAAATGTTTGTCCACCTCCGTCCTAGTGACAGTGTGTGGACGACCCAGGAAGTGTTGGCTCTTTGACCTCTGTACAGCCCGGGTGTTGAACCTGCTGCTCGGGCGCTTTCTGTCTTGTCTCGTGCTGAGGATGAAAGACCAGTGTCACCGTAATGGAAGTTTAAATCATCCCTGAAAGAGCAGCTCCCCCGACGCCGCTGCCTCCGACGACAACCTATCGGCCCTGCTGCCTGGCAACCAGAGGAGTTCCTGGAAGCAAGAATGCAAATAGAGCACATTTAATGTCAGATCTCATTTTGTGTCGGGACCCTGCTGAACTCTGGGAACCTGTTGACTGGTGGTCCAGAGGCCAGGGGGTCCTACCAAGGTAGTTTATCTCCCAGTGTGTCTGCGGGAATGGACAGACGGGGGAGAAGTGAGGTGCGATGGCAGGGAGGGGGAAGGCAGGTGTGGTCCTCGATCTTCCGATAGATGGGTGACCCTTCTGTTCTGTCCAACCTGGAATCTAAAGCTGGCAATGTGGGCAAAATTAGGAGAATTGGAAAAAATATCCCACTCACTTCTGGTGCCCTTGAGTTAGATTTGATGTCTGATGAGGGTAAAGCTGTGATCAGGA